>NC_073693.1:35235573-35435529 GCF_029784155.1 Uranotaenia lowii
CGATCTGAAATTTTTTTTTGAGAAGATTCTCTTGAAAGATGAGCAATGCATGGTTATGTGTAACCTAATTTGGAAATTTGGTAGGAGAAAGCGATAATTGGTTAAAGAATGGAAATCTTCGTTAAAAATTTGAATTGTTTTTTGGGGAGGAATGATTTCAACTGTGTAAGTTGAAATTACATGGAATGGAATAGACGAAAATTTATGTTGAAAACTGGTATTTGGAATTATATTTGGAAATTTTAAGCACGGTGTAGTAGAATGTTAATACATACATGGGCCCCGAAGACAAGACGAATTTGTTGTCACATGTTTTTCGACATCAACTTTCATCTTATCCATTCCCTGAAATTCCAATGCACACAGTAGGATTCATTTCTCCTCAAAAAAGTTTCGCTGACTGAATGTTTGAGTTCAAGACCCATCTCTGGGTCACAGTTTAAACATTCGAATCATTTTAATCGGAAAACATCATTTCGGTACCAACTTTTTATATTTTCTCTTAGAATAGGATATGTAATTTGATAAAGTTCAATTCTAGTGAAGCGATCCATATTGTTTCCAAAATTCCCGATAAAACAGAAAAGAAAACTTACAAGAGGCTGTTCTTTATAGCATCATGATTGATGAGATGACAACGCGATGACGATGCTTGGCTTCGGTGATATTGAACTGATATCCGCACGACGAGATATGTTGGGGAAGGAAGCCCAAGTTTATTCTCTGCTCAACACACACGCTCCTTCCTTCTGATGAATGAAAATCGATACTTCTTGAGAAGCTTTTCTCTATGAAATGACGGCTGGTTCAATGTATCGTTAACACTGAACTTGCATATTTGTGGTGGGGCACTCTTACTTAGTTTGGAGGGTTTTAGTTCTCGGAAGCACAAATTAAATCACTTCATTACAACACAGACCTACCGAATTTTTCATATTTCATCTGAGCTTAAAGTAAGTAGCAAATATTGTTTTTCCCAATCAGAACGAAACGAAATCAATTTGTCAGATATTGTCACAAATAACAAAACTGTTGATTCGAGTCAGACGTTTTTTTTTTATCCACTCCGATAAATTGCTAACCATTTTGCCGTCCATAGACCAATCAATTAACAGATGAAGCTGATGAGTGCCATAGAAATTAAACCTTTCCACTGATAAACAAAACGTGACCCGGTCCCAGTCTCGCCGCATGGTTCCGGAATGCCAATTGATTATGTTGTGCTTTTGAATGTTCTGTCGATGCATTAATTAAAATTTTCCATCCGAGGCGAGATTGCACAAGATCAGCTGAACTAGAGGCAGAGGGTTTATAGAATTAATGATAATAAAAATTTCATAGTTGTTGGTAAACAAATTTTCAGACATGTCGCTCATGGTGGTGAAATTAATTTTCGGAAAAAAAATTATTGGCCAATAGGTTTATCCTTTTCTGTTGAAAGCTTTTGATTTTATAGTTAGTTCCATTAGAAAAAGTATTTTTGTCATTTTTGTCATTTTTGTCATTTTTGTCATTTTTGTCATTTTTGTCATTTTTGTCATTTTTGTCATTTTTGTCATTTTTGTCATTTTTGTCATTTTTGTCATTTTTGTCATTTTTGTCATTTTTGTCATTTTTGTCATTTTTGTCATTCTTGTCATTTTTGTCATTTTTGTCATTTTTGTCATTTTTGTCATTTTTGTCATTTTTGTCATTTTTGTCATTTTTGTCATTTTTGTCATTTTTGTCATTTTTGTCATTTTTGTCATTTTTGTCATTTTTGTCATTTTTGTCATTTTTGTCATTTTTGTCATTTTTGTCATTTTTGTCATTTTTGTCATTTTTGTCATTTTTGTCATTTTTGTCATTTTTGTCATTTTTGTCATTTTTGTCATTTTTGTCATTTTTGTCATTTTTGTCATTTTTGTCATTTTTGTCATTTTTGTCATTTTTGTCATTTTTGTCATTTTTGTCATTTTTGTCATTTTTGTCATTTTTGTCATTTTTGTCATTTTTGTCATTTTTGTCATTTTTGTCATTTTTGTCATTTTTGTCATTTTTGTCATTTTTGTCATTTTTGTCATTTTTGTCATTTTTGTCATTTTTGTCATTTTTGTCATTTTTGTCATTTTTGTCATTTTTGTCATTTTTGTCATTTTTGTCATTTTTGTCATTTTTGTCATTTTTGTCATTTTTGTCATTTTTGTCATTTTTGTCATTTTTGTCATTTTTGTCATTTTTGTCATTTTTGTCATTTTTGTCATTTTTGTCATTTTTGTCATTTTTGTCATTTTTGTCATTTTTGTCATTTTTGTCATTTTTGTCATTTTTGTCATTTTTGTCATTTTTGTCATTTTTGTCATTTTTGTCATTTTTGTCATTTTTGTCATTTTTGTCATTTTTGTCATTTTTGTCATTTTTGTCATTTTTGTCATTTTTGTCATTTTTGTCATTTTTGTCATTTTTGTCATTTTTGTCATTTTTGTCATTTTTGTCATTTTTGTCATTTTTGTCATTTTTGTCATTTTTGTCATTTTTGTCATTTTTGTCATTTTTGTCATTTTTGTCATTTTTGTCATTTTTGTCATTTTTGTCATTTTTGTCATTTTTGTCATTTTTGTCATTTTTGTCATTTTTGTCATTTTCTGTCATTTTTGTCATTTTTGTCATTTTTGTCATTTTTGTCATTTTTGTCATTTTTGTCATTTTTGTCATTTTTGTCATTTTTGTCATTTTTGTCATTATTGTCATTATTGTCATTTTTGTCATTTTTGTCATTTTTGTCATTTTTGTCATTTTTGTCATTTTTGTCATTTTTGTCATTTTTGTCATTTTTGTCATTTTTGTCATTTTTGTCATTTTTGTCATTTTTGTCATTTTTGTCATTTTTGTCATTTTTGTCATTTTTGTCATTTTTGTCATTTTTGTCATTTTTGTCATTTTTGTCATTTTTGTCATTTTTGTCATTTTTGTCATTTTTATCATTTTTGTCATTTTTGTCATTTTTGTCATTTTTGTCATTTTTGTCATTTTTGTCATTTTTGTCATTTTTGTCATTTTTGTCATTTTTGTCATTTTTGTCATTTTTGTCATTTTTGTCATTTTTGTCATTTTTGTCATTTTTGTCATTTTTGTCATTTTTGTCATTTTTGTCATTTTTGTCATTTTTGTCATTTTTGTCATTTTTGTCATTTTTGTCATTTTTGTCATTTTTGTCATTTTTGTCATTTTTGTCATTTTTGTCATTTTTGTCATTTTTGTCATTTTTGTCATTTTTGTCATTTTTGTCATTTTTGTCATTTTTGTCATTTTTGTCATTTTTGTCATTTTTGTCATTTTTGTCATTTTTGTCATTTTTGTCATTTTTGTCATTTTTGTCATTTTTGTCATTTTTGTCATTTTTGTCATTTTTGTCATTTTTGTCATTTTTGTCATTTTTGTCATTTTTGTCATTTTTGTCATTTTTGTCATTTTTGTCATTTTTGTCATTTTTGTCATTTTTGTCATTTTTGTCATTTTTGTCATTTTTGTCATTTTTGTCATTTTTGTCATTTTTGTCATTTTTGTCATTTTTGTCATTTTTGTCATTTTTGTCATTTTTGTCATTTTTGTATCACTCGAAAGAGAGGAAAAGATAAAAGAAAGGTACAGGACGTATTTGGTCCATTTTCGTGAGTTTGTTTTCCCCTGTTTTCTGAGAAGAGGGCTGGCAAATTTTGAAATCTCAATTGCGAATGTTAGCATGGCAATGAGTTAATGAATGGACGTTTCTACAGTTATCTATACAACTATCTTTGTGGAAATCCATGTGGATCGATAGATTATGTTAACCGTTTATCAAATTCGGGAAACGTAAAAAAATACCATTTAGCAAAACAAAAACAAACGTTAGACGACCTTTCTAAAAACCATTACGTTCCATCTTGCCTGTTAAAGGTTACTTTTTTTCAAATAATCACTAGGGTGATTTGCCAATCGTTGCACAGCTAAGCACATGATTTTGGTGTTTATGCTGTATATGAGTCATTTCAACATAATTCACTCGATTTTTTTTGTCGATGCACACATACAGGATTGGTCAACAAGATCCAAAAGTTCAAGTGTTTGAAAAAAGTGACATAAAAATTTAAAAAATCATTTAAAACAGCTTGTCTGCGCCCAATAGTTGCACACGCAAATTTTGTGTCGTGCATAATGTTGTCCGATTTTTTCCAATGGTTGCACATTTCAAAAATCAGTCACCAAGAGGTCGAATAGGCTGATATTTGTTGAGGAAGCTTATTATGAGAACTTTTAGTTCAAATGCAATCTAATTTTTAGACGGCCCATTATGAAGGGGGGGAGGGGGGCGGGGCTTCTTCCATATAAACCGTCCAATGAAGTTTCCAATTCCAATTCGGCCAAAAAGAAAAAACACAAAGCCAACGGTTTGAGTGTCTGGAATAGCATTTATCACACGTGAAGTTTTCTCAGAAACGCAAATCCACCTCTTAATTTACCCGATGCCATTTGAGTGGAGTGTTATTTAACTTAATTTGTTCAGTGTTGAGCCTTTTTTCTTTATATGTCATACCAACATAAAATTTTGTGTCTTTAAAATCCCACAGAATGAACTGAAAGGTATTTAATGCTTAATTTTTAAGTGGCTTTTAACAGGTGTAAAGATAAGAGAACGTGATCTGTTTTGCCCCTTTTCACCCCTATGAAGAAGATGCGATTTTATTAAACAAATGTTTTAGAACTTACTTGAATGTCGATCGATTTTTACATAATGAATCTCAATTTAAAACTTGAAAATGGACACAAGCACGCCCAAAGTTTCAGATCGTTTGACTGATTTATGCTCACGATATACAATTTTGTATAAGAATTTTTTTTTTTCGAAAAGTTAATTGATTTAAATATTTTTTTCATATAAGTGGGTTTATTTGTAATTAATGTAACCTCTGTAGCATTTCATCAATTTCAGGAAACAATCACATCACATAGTAATTCTTCCCAAGAGTTTTCCGGCAGAAAAACGGTTTTGGATCAAATTAAGTTTCACAAAGCTATGACTGTTTAATTGTCTGGATGATAAGGGCCAAATAAAGCTTCACATAGATGTCTCCAGTGACGGCAACTCGACGGCAGATTCGAATTCCTGAGAAAATTGCACGTCCGATAAGTAATATTTCGGGTCTTCCAACCTTCGACTTCTAGTCTTGGGATTAAGGGTCGTAGTTTTCCTCCTGTACAATATTCTGACAATATTACTAACAATATCAAGGGGATCGTTGTTGACATGGAATAAAATTCTTTTAGATTTGTCGTCACGAAATTAGAGAAACAGTTTTTTTCAGAACAGCTTTTAGATTCTTTGCATAAAATGTTGAGTAAATGATCGGGATAAAGGATTTCAAAATAAATCTAATAAAAAAGTAGTCTCTCTAAGCCAATGCAGTTTAGTTGACTTTGATACTTTTCAGATAATGCAAATTGCCCGATTTTCATACATACATAAGCATTTTCAACGAGTTTAATAATTTCAAAACTTCATTTTTAAGATTTGACGGTAGAAAAAATAAACTTATGGATTTATGAAGTGACTTTGAATTATTGAATTAATTATTAAAAATCAACATTGAGTGCAAAAGATGTGAAAATTCTGAGCAGAAAAAAATTAATTAAAGCACGGAATTTACTAAAATTACTAGTTAAACGTAAATATCCACTTATTCATAAAAAAACATGTCATATCAATAGAAAATTCGAGTTGTTTTAGTTGCATGTAGTCAATGAACGTGTTCAATTTTTTATGACAATTTGTACGCAAGAAGAACTTTTCGCATGTACTAGAAATTCAAATATGTTTGAAATTAATTTTGTTTCAAATTATTGATTTTGCCCATTCTTAAGATTAATTGTTTGCTAGCATGAGAAGAAGCAAAGTATTTCATGAAAAAAGTTATAATCATTTCGAAATAAAAAATCGTAATCCATTGAAAAGTATCGTAAAATTCCAGGATTTGCTTTCTAAAGCTTTCAATAATTTCATGTTTTTGCAAAAGTTTTAAATTATCACACTTATGGGCTATGCAAAGCAGTATAATGCGATTCTTATTTTAATCCGGTTAACCAGCTTTCAAATTAGCTGTAAAAACTCTAAAATTAAAAAATATTTACCTATTTTGAATTTTTTGTATGACTATGAATATCATTTCTGGGGTACAAGTTAGGTTTAGTTTTTGTTCACATGCAATGTATTGCAAGAAACAAGAAATATTTTTTAAAAATACAAAATTATACTTTTTGAACTTTCAGTACAACGCTGATGGTTTTTGAATGAAAATTAGGATTTTCCCGTACAAGCCTCCTTACTAATTCAAAACACGTTGTTATAATTCAGGACTTAATCAATCACTTCCAAAATTTTAATTGCTATTTTTAGCTGTAAAAACAACCAAACAAAGTTATTGGAGGTATATGAATTTATAAATTTGAAATTTCTAAACAAATTTTGCAGCGGAATTATGTACAACAATGGGGCAGGAGGAGATTGAGCGGACCAATTGTTGCACGATTCAACATATTTTCTGGTTAAGTATGGATTATATTTTTTTTTCAAAATCATGGTGTTAAAATTGTCCAACAAACGTTTCGTATAGAAAACTGATACGAAAAATGTTTTGTTCTAACGTTAAACCTTATTTGCCGTAGAAGGAATGTTAAGGTTTTTGTTAACAATAAGCACATAAACCGCACGAAAAAAACAAGAAAAATTAAAACTGTCATAAGATACACACTTACCAGCAGAAAATATAACAAAAGCCTCATTTCATCAGAAAACATTCCGAATCACATGATTCAGTATTATTTTTGAGGAAAAGTTGAAAAACAGCTGAAATATTGACAATTTAAGTCATGCTGTGCAACAATGGGTTAGGGGACAACGATTGGCAAATCACCCTACTTCTCCCACTTATGCCTAAGCCTTGGTGAGCAAAAGATTATGAATTTTGTATTTGCTTCTGAACTTCTTAATTCATCGTCTTATATTGAGCTTTAATTGAATGATAAATTTTAAGAAATCAAACAAGTGAATAAGTTAATAAGACTAAAATGAAGTACCTGTCTATTAGAGATCTTGGTAGGCTGTGGGCGAAGAAAGCAGACAATTTTGTTGACAGGAAAATTTTGTTAAATTTGTGATATTGGTGAAAAATTCGAGAAACGAAGCTTTTATTAATTTAATTTATTTATTTCTGATCAACGGATCACATGTTGATCCCAATGATTACTTAAAATTAAGGTTAAAAACAAAAAATTTAAATCTAACTATGGGGATCTCAAGGCCCTAATCACTTTTCTTCGGAAAACATCCCTCGAAATGTCGAAGTCAAAATGCACCGAAAAACGGTTGAAAGATTTCATTGCACCGATGAGGGCGCTGTTAGCTCCGTAATTGTTCATTCGAAAGGGAATGTACAATTGAAGATCCTGATTCCTGAATCCACGGGGTCGTACACTAAGCGGAATAGCCTCCAATAGCGTGGGACAGTCGATTCGCGATGTCAGGAGGTCGGCGACAAATGAGGCACGTGTTGCTTGTCTGCGGGCTTGAAGGGTGTCGATATCTATGAGGCGGCATCGATTTTCGTAGCTAGGCAAGCGAAAAGGGTCTTGCCAGTTCAGGTGTCTAAGGGCATATCGCAAGAATCGCCGCTGAATGGTCTCGAGCCGATCGACACCGTTCTGGTAGTAGGGACACCAGACAGCTGAAGCGTATTCAAGGATGGAACGAACAATGCTGCAGTATAAGCTTTTCAAGCAATACACGTCCTTGAAGTCCTTCGCCACTCTAAAAATGAAACCGAGGCTTCTGGATGCTTTGTCAATCACATAGTTGGTGTGTGCCTTGAATTCCAGGCGCTGATCTAGGATTACGCCAAGATCGTTAACGTGGTTCACACGTGCGATGGGTTCGTCTCCGAGGAAGTACTCCGCAATTAAAGGCTGCCGCTTACGAGAAAAGCTGATGATTGCACATTTGCTGCGGTTTAATGGCAGGCAGTTAATGTCACACCACTCAGCGAAGAGGTTGAATTGACGTTGCAGGAAATTGATGTCGTCGTTGTCGTTTATGGTGTAAAATAGTTTTAGGTCATCAGCATAGCCAAGTTTGGGGACGTCGAGGAGTGACAACACGTCGTTGAAGTAAATTAGGAAAATAATCGGTCCGAGATGGCTACCTTGAGGCACACCGGAGGTAGCAGGAAATTGCCTGGAAAAGGTGTCACCCGTTCGAACAATCAATTTACGACCAGTTAAATAACTGCGGAACCAGCCGAGTAGAGTACCACAGAATCCTAAGCGTTCGAGTTTACCGATGGCAATTTCATGGTTCACCTTGTCGAAAGCAGCAGACAGATCGGTATAGATTGCATCGGTTTGAGATTTGGCAACAAAACTTTCATGCACAAAAGAAGTGAACGTTAGCAAGTTACTTGTCGTAGAGCGTTTGGGCATGAATCCGTGTTGATCATTGGAGATGTTATTTTTGCAGTACGTGAAGAAGGGATCCAAAACCACCAATTCGAATAGTTTGGCAATCGAACATAAGGCAGAGATTCCACGGTAATTGTTAACATCTCTTCTATCTCCTTTTTTATGTACCGGGAACATGTAAGCTTCCTTCCATAGTAGAGGGAAGGTGGCTCTATCTAGCGAAGCTTGAAAAATGAGCCGAATAGGGGTCAGGAAGACAGGCATGAAACTTTTTAAAAAAGCAGCTGGTATCCCGTCCGGGCCCGTAGAAAAGGAATTCTTAAGCTTCGCTGCTGCTCTAGAGATGGCTGCCTCCTCGATTTCAATACCATTTATTGAGAAGCCCAATGGCAAAACGTTCCTGACAGCGCTATCTATATGTTCTGAGGATGTTGAAGCTGAAGTGAAGATACTGGAAAATTTTTGGGCGAAGAGATCGCAGATTCCACGGTCAGAGTTCGCCGTTATGCCGTCTAAAAACATGTTTGAAGGTATACCAGGTTCTTTCCGCTGACTTTTTACGTGTTTCCAAAACGATTTTGGGCAAGTCTTGAGGTTACGTTGTACGCGACGTAGATAGTTATGGTAACAACGTTCACTGGCTTTTTTATAAACGGAGTTAAGTTTACGATATATATCCTTAGTATGCGATGATTTATGCTTCTTGTAGTTTCGAAGAGCACATCTTTTTGCCGTCTTCAGTTGTCGCAGCTCAGTCGTGATCCAAGGGATTCGCATATTTCTGCTGTTAGAGCGTTTTGGGACGTGGCGATCGATGACGTAATTCAGAATGTGTGAAAAGGTATCAGCGGCAGCGTTGGGATTAGAAAGATCGAGCTCAGATACCCAGTCGATAGTGCCTAGAACGTGAGAGATGTCATCGAAGTTGGCGTTCTTAAAGTCGAGGTAGAAGGTCACTGGTTTTTCTGCTGCAGCGTTCAGCCTAGTTACTTCGAGTGATGCCATGAGAGCAGGGTGATGTGGGACTACTTTAACAAGCGGTGCAGGAGCGACTTCGATGGTCGGTAAACGAGGTCCATCATTGGCAAAGCAGAGGTCCAGCGTACGACCGTATTCGTTCACCACATCGTTGATCTGGCGCAAGGTCGCTGCACTCAGGGAGTCCAATATGATGTTTGAAGGCGCCGAAAAAGTAGAGCGTGCTGGGTCTGGGTACAGAAAGCTGCCATGGATGGAGCACCACTTCAAACCGGGCATATTGAAGTCGCCAATGACTAGTAAGTCATCTTCAGGAGCGCAGAAGGAGCTAACTTCGAAGATGCAGCGAGAAAACGACTCGGCGAGGGCAACATCTCTTGAGCGATCGGGTGGCAGATACACTACACATACGTACAATTTCCGGTCTACAAGATCAATGCGAATCCATACAAGTTCCAGATCGCACCAGGAATTGTTGTCGATGAACTGCGCTGGAAGATTCGACTTCACGGCAAGTAGTACCCCGCCTCCACTGGACTTTTTGCTGTTTCGGGCGCTACGGTCACAGCGGAACACTGCGTAATCAGGGCCGAAGATCTGACTTGATAGTGTGCGGTCATTCAGCCATGTTTCCGTGAAGGCGATGACGTCATAGCAGGAACACGAAGTTGCGAGCAGGTAGTCGGTCAGGCAGGAATTGATACCCCCCACATTCTGGTAGTAAATGGTAATGGTATCTAAAGGACCCGGAGCGGATCTGGTGAGACGTGCACTAGAAGGTGGAACATCATCAGGCACAGGAATACAATCAGGGGTACCATACTTGCCTGAATTCACAGGCTGGAGAACCCCTTCGCCGCAGACGAACTCAGGGCCGGGACGACTGATGACGCTGGCAGGAATCAGCGCGACTGAGTCGAAGGGCTCAGGGGTCTCCGAAGTGCCTAGCTCGTTGCGTCCCAGTGTAGAAACCCCAGAATAGTTGGAGATGTTCTCGTTAGGTGAGTGGTTGCCGAAGTAATACTGGTTGGAGTCAGCGCTGCTGGTACGACTGGAAACCGAAAAAGCGTCACGCGGTGTGAAAGTTCCAAAGGACAACTTATACTTGCCTGTCGATGCAGGCTGGAGAACCTCGTCGCCGCAATCGAATTCAGGGCCGGGACGACTGATGCCGCTGGCTGGAAACAGCGCGACTGAGTCGAAGGGCTCTGAGGACTCCGAAAGGCCTGATACGTTGCGTCCCGGTGCAGAAAACCCAGAAGAGTCAAAGAAATTCTCGTTCGGCAGGTGCTTCTCGAAGCGATACGGGCCAGAGTCAGGTATATTGAAACTGCTGGGGTTCGAAATTTCGTCACGCAGTGGAAAAGTTCCGAAAAACAATTTGTACTTGCCTGTCGTTGCAGGCTGGAGAACCTCGTCGCCGCAATCGAACTCAGGGCCGGGACGACTGATGCCGCTGGCTGGAAACAGCGCGACTGAGTCGATGGGCTCTGAGGTCTCCAAAAGGCCTGATACGTTGCGTCCCGGTGCAGAGAACCCAGAGGAGTCGAAGGTGTACATGTTCGGCGGGTGCTTGTAGAAGTGATAAGCGCCGGAGTCAGGTAAGTTGAAACAGCTGGGGATCGAAATTTCGTCACGCAGTGGAAAAGTTCCGAAAAACAATTTATACTTGCCTGTCTTTGCAGGCTGGAGAACCTCGTCGCCGCAATCGAACTCAGGGCCGGGACGACTGATGCCGCTGGCTGGAAACAGCGCGACTGAGTCGATGGGCTCTAAGGTCTCCGAAAGGCCTGATGCGTTGCGTCCCGGTGAAGAATCTGATAATGTCGGTAGTCCGTAAGAATCCTCCATATCCCCATTGTCGATACGGGAGAAAGATAGTAGGAGGTCGTCGTCAAGTCGAAGCGTTGTAGGGATAGCAGATGGTCCATCATTATCGTGAGTTTTGGTTAAAACCCCGGAGTAACATTGCCAAACACATGAACAAGTCGACCGGATGTACCAATCGGAGTGATTTGGCTTGTGGGTGCTATTTGAGGTATGCGGTTTCGAGTGGTTTGCCTGTACAGGTTTTTTGAGCCGGAGTCCTCGAATTCACGAAACAGTACACCGGCTGGCCATGTGCTCGCGTCTAATGCCACAGATTTCAGGCTAAGGTCCACGCCGACCTTGAATGACACTGACTTGAGTAGAGACAAGTCGGTGTCTTTCTTTACCAGGAGATGAGCCTCGGCGGAATCGCAGGATAGGCATTCCTTTACGAGGTCTACGATGTCATCGGTCGTGACGGTATTTTGAAGTCTGGCCAAATAAATCCAAAATTTCTTTTCCGGGGGGGCGACGGTGGCAACACTTTTTGCTGTTGTTGTTTTAGTGCCCACTACAGGGGTTGCCATTGACTCGTGATAGGCCCTTGGGAGGTTATCGGTGCGACGACGTTTATTCGGCTGACTATCGAGGGTTGGCCAGGGGCTTGCTCGATTTGACGGGACGTTCGGACGAGAGCTAGAAATCTTTTCCAAGCTGGCATTAATCTTCACTAGCTCAGCTTGGACATCGGAAATGACTGAATCATGCTTTTCTCTCATATCACGAAACACAGTTTCGTAACTAGCTAAAGCACGTTTGAAAGTCACGTTCGTCATAAGCTTAGTACATTCCTCGCACAGCCAAATAAAACCTCTCACTTCACTATGGTGGTTGAAATCCGAGAAATGGAACCGACCAGTAACATCTTTCTCCGAGTTTCCAACCTCAATGTGATTAACATTGAGTCCGGTAAATTCGATTGAAGAAAGGACTTTGCCAAGACTTTTCCCAAAGATAGTCGGTCTGCAAATTTGAGATACCGTGCTCAAAATTGGTGCTGAAATCGGTAAGTACTCTTACTGCGTACCAGCGCACAAAACCGGAAGCTCAAGGTAGGTACTCAGAAGAAGAAGGAAATACAACCGAACAAAGCGATATCATAACTCAATAAAAGGTAACAATGCTGCAACAAGCATCCGAGAAGCGTGTGCACTGGCCAGCTTCCGACCGGCAGCAGCAGAATCAGACAGACGACCGGTTTTCCCGACCAATGGTCGGTCTTTGATGGTTTCCGTGGCTGCGGACAAAATGTCAAGTGCCATTTTTACATTTGCTTTTTCCCCGGGATCGATACAGAAGCCTGGCGCGTGAAGAGGACTCCGGCCGGAACAACGAACGAATTCAAGCAAACTAGGATGGGGCTTCCTCTTGTTGCTGATGATGGCTGGTGGACAGTCAGCCAGCATCATCAAAGCTGATTTAAGGAGATTATGCTGATGTTTGTACCGTCGTCGTGTCGTGATGCCCGTTGATGGTGCTACTGATAATGATACCCTACAGGAGGACACTCTTTCATCAAATGTGTCTACAACTAGGAACGTGGCATAGGCAGCGTGGAATTGAGGTCATTTTTAAAGAAAGTGTTGGCCAATGTTGCACCAGAGGATTTGAATGGAAATTTCCGTTCCAGGAAATTGAATTGGAACAAGGCCTTCGAATAAGCAACGATTTTTTCGACTGTTGAAAACAGTCAATAATAGTTATTTTTCGCGTTCAAATATGAAGGTAGTCAAAACGGGGATTCATTTCTTTCGATTCTTTTTTTCAAAGTTTTCCACGTAAACTTTGTATACACAACTGTTGAAACCTCCACTCATCCGATCGTTTCCTTGCTAAAATTTTCAATTGAATTTTCGAAATTTGCCAGCCCTTTTCCCAGAAAACAAGGGAAAACAAACTCACGAAAAACTTTATACTATGAACCATGTACTTTCTCCTCATTACTTTTACTTTTTGCCTCTATGAAACTGACCATTTTGTAAGCGATATGGCATCTGAGTTCGAACAACGTTTCCAGCTATTTGTACTGTTTTTGGTTATTGGTTTTGGTTATTCTCATTTGGAGTGATTTTTATTTTACTTAAAAAAGTTATGAAATCGAACGTCCGTCTAACAACTTTTTTTTTCCAACAAATGAGATAAGCACAGATATCAGACTTAAATTTCGATTTTTATTAATGCAAAGATTTGTATGCTTTCTCGTGTATAACCAAGAAAATGAAAACTAAACTGATGAAGTAAAAACATAAGGTAATTAAAAAACATCATTTGCAAAAATGACAAAAATGACAATTAAACAACATCATTTGCACAAATGACAAAAATGACAAAAATGACAAAAATGACAAAAATGACAAAAATGACAAAAATGACAAAAATGACAAAAATGACAAAAATGACAAAAATGACAAAAATGACAAAAATGACAAAAATGACAAAAATGACAAAAATGACAAAAATGACAAAAATGACAAAAATGACAAAAATGACAAAAATGACAAAAATGACAAAAATGACAAAAATGACAAAAATGACAAAAATGACAAAAATGACAAAAATGACAAAAATGACAAAAATGACAAAAATGACAAAAATGACAAAAATGACAAAAATGACAAAAATGACAAAAATGACAAAAATGACAAAAACTACAATCGTTACAAAAATGACAAATATGAAAATTATCTCAAAATTAGGAACTTTGGTTTTCCTTCCAAGTCTTAGATAGGGTTGCATGTTTAAATGCAGTCTTCCAAGTCTTAGATAGGATTACATGTTAAAATGCAGTTTATATTCGAGGATGTGCTTCTTCTTCAGCATTCAACATTCATATTCATCGCAAGGACATTTTCATCTCATTGCAGATTAATAGTATCAGTTCATCTCTCCGATGACGGCAGCTCGAAATATAATACCGAATAATCCAATCGGCTTAGGATAGCGAACGATTCGCTTTGTTTTGCCCAGTCTTTCATCAGTTAATTTAGCCAGTAGGATATCGATTCGATATCACCAATTTGCGTTCACCTTTACTGCTTATGCTATTGCTACAATCCTCAGCTTTTGCTCGGTAATTTATCTTCGCGATTCATTGTTTATTAGATCGACATTATCCTTCCTCCCGCGTAATTCAAGAACTCTGAACAACAGCATAGGTCAACGTCATTAAACTGGGATCAATATTTTCGGGATTTGTTTTGGTGGTGCTTTCCAATAAGTTGCCTACCTTAAGGGGATTTTTTTGTGGCACTCAAATATTTTTTGAAGATCAACTTAATCAAATCAAACCACGTTTATATAATTGAAAATTTAAATTCAAACCATTCTTTACAATATAAGACTCGCTAAAGATTAAATACAGTTAAATTATATTAGCAGACGTATTCATAATCATAAACATTAATTATTGTGGCGCGTTCATCACCCACAACTTTTAATGGAATCGACCAGCAAAAGAACCACTGCTGTAGGCGTTATTTTTGGCACGTGGTCCTCACAATTGAAAGTTATTTCATCATTTCACGAAGTAAATAATCAGGACCGATATAAAAACTCACCCTTCGAGTAAATAAAATGAACATTCGTGTCAAGCTGTATTTTAATTTTCAAAATATGACCTTCAATCTTTGAAACTTTGAATGTATGAAATATTTTTTCAGATGTAAAAAATGGTATTGTACTTGATTTTTGAACACCATTTTTGATATTCAGCAAAAAATTAAATTACAGTACATGGGAAAAAAAGTACTATTCGATTCGTTTGTTTTTCACAAGAGAAGCTCCAAAAATACACGCTCTTTCCATGTATCATGTTGCATGATACAGTTCATCTGAAGCGTTCAATATGCATTCATGTTGTGCCGAAAATAGAAAAGCCGTTGTTTTAAGCAGGGATCAACTAGGCCCAAAATAGACATGGTTTACCAGCTGCCTACCCAAGTAACAAATAAAGTTTTATAGCAGGCTAGTAGACCAAGTTTTGGTTTCATAAGAGGCTTGGGAAGTCCTATAAAATAATCGGTGTTACTTGGGTAGTTAGTACCATAGCCCAATATGGTTAAACCACTGATGAAGTTTAACTGAACAACCCCGGGTTCACCTATTTTAGGATAGTTCCAAGAATTTCCGGGTTGGATTGTTTGGTAATTATTTGCAGGTTGGCCCATTTCACAGGACCAATAGTTTAAAGATTCTAAGTTAATTTTGAAAAAAAAAATAAAAAAAAACTGTTTTGATGAAGCTAATTTGGCTTTCAAAAATGCTCCGTTTTTTTATGAGTTTTTTTAATTGTATCGACAAAAATATTATTTATAAATTTAAAGTAAACTTTATATTTTGAATGCACATTTCGACTTGAAGGAAAAACACGTTTCAAGATGGATCACTTATGACGTGCTCTCATGTGATATTCAAAACTGATAAAATCTTATAAGAACCAACTCCTTACCTAATTCTGAAGGTTTTTTCCACAGAATTTTGCCAAACATGTTTTAACATGTGGAAGCTAAACAGGCTTTGTGTAAGGACCATTTTTCAGTTGTGATTCTAATTCTTGGTCACTACTGACCCCGTTCGTTTTTGGCAACATGAAATCGAATGTTGCCAAAATCGAACGGTTTTTTTTCTGAAACTTTTTTCTCTTATTTTTACAAAATACTTATTTTTTTTTTAACATTAACGTTATTTTAAGTTGATTTCCGACTATTTTTAGTTTTTTTCATAGTTTTTTTCTCAGGTTTTTGATGCATTTTGCACTACTTTTGTTTTGTTTATAATCTTTGTTTTTTTTTTGCTGTCATTTGTCATTATGTCGTCTCACATAACAGAATCTACAGATTCAATGAGCAAATGCAATCTTTCCGATTCACTCTCTCCTGAGGAAAAAAACGGCGGTCTACAGCGCCGGACGATATTTGAATGTGTTGGTCCAACAATGTGGAATGATTTTTTACGCATATGAAATAAAGCAGCGTTGCCACATTAAAATCTATATATTCGAGATAAAAAAAAAATCTGGTAAATCTGTAGAAAATCTCAAAAATCTGCATTGAAATCTGTATCTCAAATTTTGATTCCGGATACCAACGCTGCCCTACGATCACCTGCGTAGCGCACTAAACTTAACTGCGCTCTTGCGGACTGCGGATTATCAAAACAGCGTTAAATCGTTTCATTTTGATACACGTGAATCGCTTTTTTGTTAAACTTTTCGGTGCAACGGGCAATATAAGGCTACGAAAAGTTTGAGTCGAGAATCATCTATCGTTAAATATAAAACAGAACTGTGTCCTTCCTCGCTTTACGGATTACGGTTAAAAGCCATTTTCTGTACATACACCGAAAGAATTCTTCACATGAACGCAACGTGAAAATGTACATAGATTTTTGCCACCATGAAAATCACGTGAAGCCTATTCACGTAATTTTCATATTAACGTATGGAGGTTTTTTTCGAATATTTTAAATGAAAATGTTTTGATTTCAAAAGAATACTTTGTTACAACAAAATAATGTAACACTTGCACTTGCATAACATATGCAAATCTCATTTAAACTTTTAAACTGACACTTTTAATAATTCACTTCACTCAATTCATTGAACACTCGTCGAAAAATGGTGTTATTTTTCTCTATAGCGGTAGCTTGGCCATCTCAGCTGCCTCAATTTCAAATCCTGTTGAAAAAAAAAAGATGTAAATAGCAATAAAACAACAAAATTCTACTACTTACGAAATGAATATCAGCTTTTCTATCACTCAGGTTTTTTTTGTCTTTATGTACAAACTGTCGGATCCGCGCCATATTGAGAACCGATATTCCTTCACAAAGATTTTTAGTGAATTATTCACTCAGGTTTACGTGAACATCACATAGAATGCACCAAATCCCTCTGTACTTGGTTGATCACTGGATTCTCACGTAAATCGAATGTGTCTTTGTTTTGACAGCATTCAACTATGTGATTTTAAGGAAGGATCAAATGATTTTTATTAACTCCTGCCACATTTTTATCGTTTTTTTTTTTTTGAAACCTAATAATATCTTTTGCCGGTATTGAAATCCAAAAAATCGGTATGAAAATCGTTATTTTAAAGCGATTAAAATCAGGCTATTTTTGTGGTCCTTAAACCTGTTAAGAGAATTCTTTCTGCTATTGATGTGATGTGTAGATTTAAATTATTGCAATTTTCTGTATTGTTGATTCAATTTTTTAAGAGTTCTTAGGATTGTTTCAACAAGCATAACTATTGTATTCTATTCACAATAGCTGTTTTTTAGAAAATATTGATGCAGGTTTTCAAAGATTTCCAGAATCGTTGGAATTTCTAATATTTTTGGTTAAGAAATTTTGGAAAATTTCAAGTATTCCAAAGACTCTGTGCTGAAAATTTTCATGTTATCAGCTTCCACATCAGTTCTAGAAGTTGTAACTTTAAGTATTTGCTTTCATGATACTTTATGAAATATTTTGTATTGTTTGCTAAAAATTCTGAGAAAGCTTCTTGAACCTTGAAGAGACGAGGCAACGAAATTAACATTTTCCGAGGAGCAAAGAATTTAACAGCTCAATTTAATAATTTGGGGGCGCTGATTCCTAATATGTAATAATTTTGTTTCTATTTTTCTGACATCAGTCTTGTTTTAGAGGAAACACCTAAAATTAGTTGAAAACTTATTGAATTTATTTATGCACAAAGATTTTTGAAATAAATATTTAAATTGAATGATCAACTTTCCCGAAAAAAAAAGTTTGCAAAATACGAATTGATTCTTTGATATTTTAGAAGTCGCATAGGTTTTGACTTTTGCTAGTAAATCATGGAAAAAAAAGTAAATAAACTTCAATCAGTTGACAATGAAAAACGTGTTGAACCCCTTAATCCTCTAATTTAATTTTAGGCATTTCGCCGAGTGATGAAATTCAAAGTAGAATTATAAGACATAAATTAAAGCATTTATACACAAATCAGATTCTACTTCAATAATGAACTTCCGTGGAGATGGAATTATTGGTATAAGATTCCATTCCGAACCGGCATTTTAAAGCTTTCTAATAACTGGCATTGTCCTCCCAGCGCGACCGCATTGCATATGACTTCAGGCCAAGAAACCAAATAAAACATATCCCATATCCTATCACAAGACAAATCAGGATGGAAACAATCAGCCAAACGGCGGACGACCAATGCAGTTCAATTTTTTTTAATCGACGGGAGCGGAACGACTATGACAGTAAACTTTTGTTTGCTAACCGATTCGGATGGTGTACTGGGTAAGATACAGAACTAGCAAGCTGAAATGAGATGTTGCAGTGAGTTCGATTCTTACTATATTTTTTTCGGGTGGATTATCCAGTAGGATGAAAATCCCTTAAAATGCTTTTCTTGTTTCACTTGAATGTAGTGGTCATGCATCATTTTGCTTGGGAGCTCGAGTCTTTATGCCAATAGTGCTTTTCCAATCATACCATCTTTGGTAGGGGAATGTCGGGTAAGTCGGATATAGCGGGTAAAACGGACACTTTGAGTATTTCGAAAATAACAATTTTTCGCAGAAATCTAATGATGGGAATATGTTTGCCTAAGTGTATCAACACTTTAATAACCCTATGTGTATTTACATCAACCAAGGTCTCATAGTAGGGTAAAGGACCCTAAGACAACGGCTTAAGGAAGCTTTTTTCATTATTTCAATAGAATTGCCTTCCACGTTGGTTTAAAACTGATGTTTAGTAATTGAACTATATTTCTAATACTGTTTTATGAAACTATGAAGGAAAAAGATCAATCCATTACGTACTTTTTAGTCAATTTATGATTTATTTTCCTCATTCAAGTTCCTTCATTGTCGTACCAGGTTCCTAATTCCGTCGTACGAGGAGACCGAAATTGTCTCAATTTATTCCACCCTCTTCAGAAATACATTTAAAATTTTGCGTTTGCGGTTCATGCAATTGGTATTAGCTTACATCGAACGGATCAACCGCACAGGATAACAGCAGAAGTTCTTTCAAGTAACCAGTCGCAATAAGCCATGAAACTAGGATAGCTTTATTGTAAACAGGTCTACCATTGCTTGGCTAATGCATCTGCAGGCAGCAAAATATTATACCTTCTATTCAATTATACCGAAATTGTCTCAAACTATTCCTCTCTCATGAGGTATAGATTTCAAATTTTGCGGTTGCGGTTCCTGCAAATGTTATTATTTACTTCGCACGGATCAACCGCGCAGGATAACTGCAAAGTTCGAATAAGATCTAAGTCGCAATAAAATGGTCTTGCCGAGAAATCTCAAGGTAGCGTTATTGTAGCTAGGTACCATTGCTTGGCTAAGGCAATTGCAGGCAGCACAATATTAGACCTTACAAATTGAATCCACCCTGCAAATGTATTTTCTACCAACACACTCTCCAACGGACAGGGCTGCCATGATCCAGGATTTGTCTGTAAGATAAAATTTCATAACATTCATACAGACATTTAACACAAATTACAATGCACAAATTTACACAGAAACTACCCATATTTAAAGAACATCAACATTTTTAATAGAACTATATGTTTTTCTACGTAATGAGACTGAATAGTAAGACATTTGAGGAGAGGCAGAATCACATTTGCGTTTTGTCAACATGTGTATTCCTATACATGTGGGAACCCTGGCGAAGGATATCGAAACAAAGCTACACTACGTTGATGCGTGTAATGCGCATTAGACTGGTTCAGCTCATCTATTCGAGTTTTTTTTACGAGCGATAAAACTTTTTGACTTTTTCATTCAAACTGTAATATGTCAAAAATGACAAAACATCTTTTGTTGAAAATTCACTGAGATTTTATAAAATATGAAGCAAACATGAGTCAAGTTTTAAAACTTATATGGTAGGAATCAGCATAAAAAAGGGGTTCGATTTTGTTTTATTTTGAACGACTTTACGTACAAAAAATCATATCTTCCGATGTTTTTTATCCAAACTTGTATTGATATCCAAACCAGAGACTCGTGAACTGTTATTCAAAGTTTAAATAATTCATTCATCTAAATTCTCTTGTCATTTTGAACTTAAACGGGAGTTTTTTGCATCGATTTTCCATGCATCGTCAAAATTCAATAGAAATCGAGGTTATCGGTGCAGGAATTGATTTTTTTTCCTCGAGTAGTTATTGATTCCCATTTAGAGAATTTCTGAAAACTGGAGAAGTTTAAGTTTTAGTTTTCAAGGATCTCTCAGTGAACATTCTGTAGAGCGAAGCGTTTGGTCGTATGTAAGATATTGCAGTTTGAATGAAAGAAGTTGAAAAATTCTAATTTTCTTATAATTGATGTATCTAATGTTTCAAATACTTGAGAGAGGTTTAGTGACATCAGATAATCGAACCAAAAATAATCAAATGTTAAAATATAAAATTATGAAGGAACAATGTCATTGGAGTTGAACGTTAGAAATGTGTAAAGTTGGAGATATTCTTGCGTGCACTCAAACGTCTATTAAATTATGCACGGTACTGATAGTAAATAATTTGTAAAACACCAACCACTCAATTCTATGTTAATTTAAAACCATGCATTATAAGCAATGCTGAATACATTCAAGTAATTTATTAATATTAAAAGACTTTTTGCACTTATCTCCCAGCGCATCTAGTTCCTAGCTTCAAAATTACTTTATTGTGTTGTGATTACTTAGAAATCAAAATATAGTAAAAATGAACCGGTCTAATTCCAATTCTTGCAAAACGGTTTCCTATTCCTGTCGCAAAATTACGACGAATTATGGAGGCCGAGCGATTCGATTTCAATCGAATATTGACAAATTTATATAGTTCAGAATAGTTTGAAATCATTTTTCTAATTTTATTCCAACACTTTTCTGTTGAATTTGATGATTTGGATTGTTATATGCATTGACAGGAAGCGTTAAAACAAAGAAACACTTTGGGGGGATCACTAAGTTCGTCTTTCAATATGGCGGAGTGTGCCAATAATTAATTTCACTTCGAGATTTCAAAATCAAATATCTCAAAAAATAGTTTTAAAAGTGACAAATTTGTGATAGAAAATAAATTCACAGGCGTAAGTTTATCATGTGAAGTTGCCTATTAAAGTGGAAAGTGATTTTTCGGCTCTAAAACATGCATTCATGAATTAAGACGAATAAGAGGGATACGACAGAGGAGGGTACACCTACCCTAGTAAACAAAACATACAAAAACTTTGAAGATCCAATATTTGATGTAATTTCCTATAATCAGAAAATAGTTCATAACGCGCAACATTTTCGAAAACTTCATCCGTTTTCAAGTGGAGTGTTTAATAGGCTTCTTTTAACCGTCTAGAGGATAATTGGCGAATTTTGGTCAATTCGATTTTGGTCAGTTTGATCTTGCATATGCCATCAAAAGTCCAAATAGGCCATAAAAACTGTAAAAACTGGATCCCCGGTGAAAACAATGCCTATAAAATACGGAATTTCACACTGTTTCGCTTGCACTCGAAACAGATGGTTCCATTTTGGTCTAAAACATTCTTAAATACTTAACTCACCAAAATATGTATTTTTACAGCATTTTTTTAGAAAAATGTACCTTTTCTACAAAGTGTGCATTTTATTCGATCATTTTTGAAAAGTGTAATTTGCAAGCACGTTTTAGTTGCTATAAAAACATTCTTGATGATTTTCTATTGCGATTTTTCCTTACGGTGACGGTCTTACCCGACTTTCCCCTACAGTTTCGGCACAGAGATTTGCTAAGTAGGCATTGGATTCTTGCAACCTTTTCTATGGGTGTAGGTTAAGCTTGCCAGATTGCCCGGTTTTATCCGGGTTTGCCCGGATATTTGAAGCAAAATTTCGAGAAAGTCCGGTCCGGCCCGGTTGCCCGGATATTGTGAAAAAAGTCCGGTTATTGCCCGGACTTTTTCACAATTTTCACAAAGAAACCAAAAAAAAACAAAGTTTTTGAGTAAGTTTCAGCAAAATCGATTAACGGTGTGGAAATTTTCAACGGTTGTTTCAAATAATTTCGCTGATTTACTTTTATAAACCTTTAAATATTTAAGTGTTCCAAAAAGTTTTTGGAAGTCTGCAATTACATTAATAAAATATGAATTTCATTTTTTTGCATTTATTCTTTGCTTTTATTATAACACCTAAATTTTGCCCGGTTTTTGTCCGGTTTTTGGATTTGAAAAATTGAAATTCATGCCCGGATTTTGCCAGGTTTTTTTTGAAAAAATGCCCGGAATTGCTAGGCCCGGATGGGAGTGGAAAAAATTCTGGCAACCTTAGTGTAGGTGGAAGGTGGTCCACCCTCTGAATTGAGATCTGTAAGAATTGTAACTCGTAAATTATGAGAATTATAAGGAACTTTTTTATGGAATTTCTCACATAAGTGGATCTCAGGTATTTTTCAAGCATCCATCAAGCGTTTTTCCACTCAATCTAACCACTTACCCTTTTTTCTGAAAACAAATCGTCGATAAACGGTTCGATTTGTTTTTCCAAACTCGCTTCCCAGACCATGTATGCCTCCCTTTCACCCGAAATTCATTTATTTTAAGCGCATAGGACCGCGCTTGGCGAGAGATTGAACTGTCGAAATCACAACAGAGAACTTAGGAGACCTCCCCTTGCCCACGGGATGGCGGCACGTGCATTTCCACCTGGCTAAAAGTTTTCTCATTTCATGGTGCGTTTGGTTTTGCCGGATGTGATGCAAACGAGATGAACACACGAAAGAAAAAAAAATAAACAGGACTCACGGAAAACGCTTGACACGTGTGGGTAGGTGAGTAGTGATCTGTTTGCTGGGAGCATGCATGCATATCGTCATGGGAATTGCAAGCGACAACCCTTTTTGCGTTTTTGATGTCATTTTTTTTTTGGCTGAAAGTGAACCAAAAAGGGTGACATTGAACGTATGATTGCAGTTTTTTCGGGAGAAATCTATTAAGCGTTTGGTGAAGTTTTCACTGAAAGAGTTGCTATACTTTGTTTTTTTTTTTATGTAGACGGCAAGAATATCCCAAGCGCTAGGCGCTTGGTAAAAGAATAACCGAAATTTGTTGGAATCTTATCTGAACTCCAACTGCAAGATAAAAGTTTTGTAGAATTTGATGATCGAATAAACGATTCGAAGTCTTATACAAAACTCGGACGCTAGTTCTTATTTAACAATACAAAATGACTAAGAATTCTTTTTTAAACTTTTATTTAGTTAGATATCTTTTATAGGGACTTTTTATAAATTTATTTTATATCATTCCATCGAGTTTAAATTTTTTATGATCCTGAACAAAGCTAGCATACGCCGAACAGCGAAATTTTAATCAAAAGGCCAGTTTATTTTGAGTTCAACCTTAATTCAATTATCCGAATGAAGACCACAACCCACTGCTGTCAGCTAAATTTGGGTTGCAAAAAAGCTGGAATGTAACCAACACCATAAACTGAAATCACACGTGTTTGGTTAATACTGCCAGCTAAGAATAAAAGGGTTTCTCATTCTATTTTATTATCAAAACGGGTAAAGTCAAACTACTGAGCTTAAGAAATAAAATTGAATAGGACATTGAATTATGAAAAAAAAAAAAAACATCGCTGTGAGTTGAAGCTGATCACCCAACGAGACACTCTTTCTCATGATTCGTTTGCATTATAGAATTTGGAGTGTCAAATAATTCTCCACAAAAGAAATGCCAATTAAGTTTTTTTTACCAATGAGAATCAAACCAAAAGTAAGCTTTAACATTCTTCCTAGGAACGTTAAAATTTTCTATATTTTGTAAAACAATACAACACTCAATGTTTTACCTTCACAAATCTTTATCATTTGCTCCTAATTGTGATCGCTGTTTTATGAAATAAGATAGAAATTGGCAATCGAGTCGAGAATAATGATTCTTAAATGTGTACTTCTTCAATTATTTTCTGAATAAGGTCATTAATTAGTCAAAAATCATTAGGCTAGAATTGTGAAAATTATGTTGAATTGTGCGAATCAATGCTTCACAAATTATGTGTGAGTGAGAGTTTGATGGTGTCGAATCCGCCTGTTGAATCCATGTCTTCTATTTTTAAACTTTTTTAAACCACAAATTACAATCGCAAGTTTAAACGCAACCGTTTTCAAGAATGGCCGTTAATCAACTGATTTTTCTCTTGCTTGCTGGCCGCCCTGGAAGTCGGCCGAATATACACGCTTCAATTCGAAACTCAATTATGAGTTAAACATTAAGTAATTAATTAAATATTTACACTTTCAATCATTTTTGTTTATTAAATTTATTTATAATATTTTATTAACCAATTCATCATTTCATTAATCCTCCACATTCATCTCCTCCTCTACTCTCTACCTAAAAGAAAATCAAAATTTTAGTTGAAATATTTTCCAATACTTGTATTCTGTTTTCATACCGCCCGACGATCGTTGTTAGTTGAATATAGAATAAAGAATCATATCTTTGAACTTTTCCGGATGCTTAGGAATTCGTTTTGGCCGTTCATTTGGCTGATGATCATCTAAAATTTCGTCGTCATTATTTGAACTATGTGTTGGCTCTTTTTCCGCAATCATTGTTGGAACACGTTTCACTTCATCAACATGCCTGGTAAACTGCACGCCTCTTTTACTTTTGACTACGACTCTTGCATTCTCTCTTGTTACAACTGTATACCGTTCGGATCCAAATACTGAGTCTGATTTTCTTTTCTTTGGTTGGGTTATAATTACAGTGTCTCCAGGGTTAATATCTGAATACTTAGCACCTCTTCGATTGTCCGCGTACTTTTTGCTTTGTAATTTGGAAAATTTATCTTGCTCTCTAACCATTTGACGGTCCACAGAGTCATTATCTTTTTGCTCCCACAAACAGGGAAATGTTCCTCTGAACTTCCAGCCGACTAATAATTCGAACGGCGTAACACCAAACCGTGAAAGTGGCCTTACTTTATTATGTATATGTACATATTGTTGCAATGCATCTTTCCAGTTCCGGCCATCGAGTCTAGCTGCAGCAAGGGCATTTTTAATACCACTATTTTGCCGTTCTACTGCGCCGTTGGTTTGAGCGCTCAAAGGAATTGACTTCCAAACCTTCACTCCCTTTCCTTCCCACGTAGAAACGAATTTTTCGCTTTGGAATGGAGGACCATTATCGCTTTGTAATACAAGTGGGAGGCCCCATTCCGCAAAAATTTTCATGAGAATTTCATTAGTGCTCTCAGCATCTATTTTACCCATTTCAACAACGTATAGGTATCTTGAATAGGTATCAACTAATACTAGGAACTCTCCTTTTCCAAAATCATGGTCTGTAAAAAAGTCTACTTGTAAGACTTCCCAAGGACCATTTGGTAGTCTCCTACTAGTGAGAGGAACCGGAGGATTTTTACGTGAGAGAAGTAAGCACGTTTCACAGTTTTTGACGAATTGTTCTGCACACGTGCTCATATTGGGCCACCAGAAGTATTCGCGAAGAATTTTTTTAACAGATACTATTCCGACATGTCCCTGATGTGCTGATTCAAAAGCTCGTTCTCTGAGAGAGCGTGGTAGGATTATACTCTCATTTTTGAAGACCATGGAACCGAGGAATTTTAAATTATGTTTTTCTGCTTCGTATCGTCGTAAACGTTCTGGCCAACACCCTGTTTTGATTGCATTTTTTACTGCTATGAGTTCTTCGTCTGTTTCAGCTTCCGCAGATATTTCGTCCCAGGTTATTTCCAATCTTCCACCGTCCAAATAGTGTAAGAGATGTTTATCGTACGAATCATCGAACGGAATCTCTGGTAAACCAACCACTAAGCGCGACAATGCATCTGCGACGTTCATTTCTCCCGGAACCCGTTCTACTACGAAGTCGAAAGGCTGTAACCGCAGAGCCCAGCCCTCGGCCCGAGTTACTGCTCTTCGTCCTATTCTATGCTCTCCATTGAATATGAAAGTATTTGCTTCTGCGTCCGATCTAATAGTGAAGAATTTTCCAACTAGGTAGATAGAAAGTCTTTCGACCGCCCAGACAATAGCCATTGCCTCTTTTTGAGTGTGCGGATATTTCTTTTCCGCTGACGTGAGCGCCTTCGAAACACACGCTATCACTCGAGTTGTTCCCTTATCGTTAATTTGTATCAGGACCGCACCCAAGCCATACGGAGAAGCATCCGTGTAGAGCTCTGTCTTGTCATCCCTATTGAAGTAACCCAGTGTCCTTATTGTTTTCCAAGCTTCGTTTTTAAGGTGCTCAAACTCTTGATCCAAATCGCTGTTCCAATAAAATTGCCCTATGCGGAATAAACTTCTCTACAAAGTTAACCAAACCTAAGAAGCTCTTCACCTCCTGTTGGGTATTTGGTTTACGAAAATTTTGCAATGCTTTAGATTTCTCTTCTTCGATGCTCCAACCTTTATCAGACAACGTAAATCCGAGAAACTTTACCGACTTCTGACCAAAACAGCATTTCTCGTAGTTTATTAGTACATTGTGGTTACAGAGGGAATCTAAAACGATCTTTAAGTTTACGTCATGCTCATCTTTTGTTTTTCCCACTACCAAAATGTCGTCGAGGTAGTTTACAGTTCCAGGACACCCAGCTAGGACAACTGTTTGCATAATTTCCTGAAACGTGTCTGGTGCATTGCACAGACCAAATGGAAGTCTGCAGTACCTATATAACCCATCACCGGCGAAGAAGTTTGTCAGATGGCGTGAATTTTGATGAAGCTCCACGTGGAAAAATGCACTTTTAAGATCGATCGTAGAAAAATAGGTTGATCCATGAAGTTCCATAATTATCGACTCGAACGTTGGCATTTTGAAAGGTGTACGATATATGCACCGGTTAGGGCCACGTAAGTCGATAACCAGCCGCACATCGTCCTTTCCTTTTGGGACGACTAGCAAAGAAGAACAGAAAGCCTTATCCATGTCCTCGGTTACCTTTTCAATAATGCCTGTTTCTAGAAGCTGTCTTAGTCTTGTGCTGGTTAATTCTTTATAGGCTGGTGGGATGTGAGTAAACACTCTACGTGAAGGAGGCATATTCTTGTCATAATTTAGAACGACAGGAGAAACGTTAAATTTGGGAAACTCTTTAATTTTATCTGTAGCTACCGAATTGATTATTCCCAATTCGCACCTCCATATCGAATTGTCCAAGCATAACAATGGTACGTTAAGACCCACAATGAGCACACTATACCTTGAAGCAGTGTTAAAACCCAGCAAGGCTCTTGATTCCTCGACAACGTAAAATTCTTCTGTATAAATTGGTCTATCCTCGGAAATATAAAGTTCAGCTGAAAACGTTGCTAATACATCAATTTTGTTTTGGCTAGCATATGCTCTCAGAGACTTATCCGATCCGTACTTCAGATCATACAAAAGATTATTAGATGACTCGTTTTTAAGAATCAAATCGAAATAATTTTTTGTAATGGTGTTGACTTGAGCTCCCGAATCTATAAAGAAACGGACTTCGACCCCAGCAATTATAGCCGTAATAAATGCCTCGCTTTCATGTTGCAATGGTTGCCCTCTTTCTTCTGTAGACTTGCTCATTGCTTTCAACTGAGTGCTATTCGTGTTTGATCGTTTATTCGGCTCCAATAAACGAGACGTGAACATTACCTATAAATCAACATTTATTTTATTTCTAATAATTTAATTAAACATGTTTAATATAACTTTTCTCATTTCAATAAAATCAGCAAGGATTCAATGAGCATACTTAATTAATACTTTGTGTATTTTTTTTTTAAATTTTTTATTTATTAATTTTTTTTTTTTGAACTTATCTAATATTTTTACACGCACCCACTAAACGTTTACTAATACACCCTACTAATATGTTACCGCTGAAAGCAAACATAAAACATCGCACTGTCTAAAATTTAAAAACATCGCAACATTTTGTTTACATTAAAATGTAAGTCTGCTGCTGAAGGAAACGATTGAAAAGAGTTTTAAACTTATGTGTTTACAGAAAACTTATGTGGTGAAGAAGAAAACTTATGTGGTGTACGAATTTCCATCCCGTTCAGTTGTGTAACTATGATTGTGATGCAACATATAACCCCGTAGTACTAATGTCACGATAATTAATACGTCTGGGGAACACAAAATTGGACAAAGTGGATTTTAACCATTCTTTGAATCTCCAAGGAGCTACGGATTTCAATGGAAAGATTTCAATTGTAATGCTCGACCAATTGCAGGTAAGCTGATTCGTTTTCGCTACTATTATCAACGATAGAACAGTTCAATGTCTCGAAAATTATTTATTAGTGGTCGGTTTTTTTTTCAAACTTTTATTAATAATGATTCATTTATTATAGTTGATTAATTGATGCAAAGAAAGTATCCAGTATGTTAAATAATAAACTAAGTATGCTCTTTGAATGTTAGGGCTCGACGTCTTCAACATTTACCTTGATGTCATCCTGCTCCTCGGAGTTTCCAATATCGTCCTGTACCATTGCAATTTTTCTGGCCGGAGCGCCTTCAGATAGCGAAGTGTTTCGTTTGTATGGTTTCGGATTCGTTCTTGAATTATTCGAAGGATGATTACAAAACCGTGCGATATGTCCGAATTCACCGCAGAAGTGGCATTTTTTATAATTAGAAGTGATGTGACTGTTACTTTTGCATCTTCCACAATTGGGTTGTGCTCGAAACTGACCTTCCTGATTTCTATTTTTCGAATAGGGAAATTTTGCTAGGGTGTTCTGGGGGTAGGCATTTCTCGAACCGCCTTGACTTGGTGTTTGATAATTACTGAATCCCGAGTTGTAACTATCAGATCTATTTGAATACCTGTGCGGCCGAGTTTGGTCGTATCTGTTTGAATACCTGTCGTATTGTGCTCCAGAATAACCCGGTCTATTTTGGTAGCTATCCTGACGAAAGTTAAAACGGCCTTGCTCGTACGAAACCGCAGCTACTGAAGTTTTGTAACGATTGCCCAAAGCTCGCTGATATTCTTCTTCGTTGATTCTTTCTATATCACTCTCTCTAACCGCTTCAATGATGTCGTTGAGAGAACCTTGTCTGACCCAGATACGAGTAACCATGCTGCGAACGTGACTGTCACTGGTTCCTTTCGTGATTGTACGAACTATAGCCTCCAACTCTTCAGCTCCTTTATAACCACAAACCTTAGTAGCGGCAACTACGCGCCTAACAAAACTTAGGTTGTCCTCCTCTTTCTTTTGCAAAATGTTCAGTAATTTGCTTCGTTGAGCCATTGTGTAGGATGGTGCACCAAAATAACCATTCAAACGTGCAATTGCATTAGAATATGGCTTGGACTGCTCGTCTGGCATACCTTGTGCAGTCACTGTACTGTTCAGAACCTCGAATGTTTTGGGACCAGCTTTGACTTTTAGCATACACATTTTTGTTCGCTCATCCGGATCACCAATCAAGTTCATTGAAGCCTCGAAGGTTTCTCTCCATTGATCAAAAGTTTGTTTGTCGATTTCTGAATTTCCCTCGGACGGTTTACATTCCTGAATAGCCATCGTGCTTAGGGAAATAGTGCTTATCGTCGATGAATCATTACCGCATCGTGCTTGAACGGGCTGCTCTGTAATCGTTGGCTTCTTTTTCTGTCAGTGTTGAATTTTCGTTAAGCTTAGCCTTCAGCGTTTCGTTTTCCTTCCTAAACTTTCTTAGTTGTTTACGCAACCGCTCTTCGGTCGTAGACAACTTTTTTCTACTGAAACAAAATACATCCAGCATTAATTATTTTATCGATCATAATTCACAGTCAATTTTCATTTGAAATATAAATGTACATATATACAAATCATGTTGTATATTAAAATTCGGTTAATACTTAAAAAAAATCAAAACTTATAGTGACAACATACTAGCTCTTCGGCCTTGGATCAAAGTGCTTTTTAAACTTATTCGTTTTCTAGAGCTTTGCCCTTGCGTCAAAGTTCAGCTTTTACAATCGAGATCTGCCCTTGCGTCAGAACTTCGCCTTAGTATTTAACAAAATCATAACTAATAGTAACATCAAAGTGCTTTTTTTTACTTTTCTGTTTTCAAGAGCTTTGCCCTTGCGTCAAAGCTCAGTCTTCACTTTCGAGTTCTGCCCTTGCGTCAGAACTTCAGTTTTTTTTTTTTGCACTGATCTTAGAGCTTTGCAATAGGGTTAGAGCTCTGCCCTTGCGTCAAAGCTCAGCCCTGAAGTCAGGACTCCGCCCTTGCGTCAGAGTCACACTTTTTTTTTTTGTTACCCTTTTTCGAACTTTTCTTATCAAACTGGTATTTTTTTCTCATTACTTTTCTTTCCACTTTCAATATCACACTTTGCCAGTACCTAGGACTCCGCCCTTGCGTCAGAGTTCTCACCGTTGCGACTACATGGAACTCCGCCCTTGCGTCGGAGTTCCGCCATTAAAATCTCTTTTACCCAACAGTAATTCTGAGAAAAACGAAATTTTCTCCGGTAACTTTCTTTTTTATTTCTACTCACCTGGCGGAGGGAGACTCCACTGCGCCATTGTCGAATCCGCCTGTTGAATCCATGTCTTCTATTTTTAAACTTTTTTAAACCACAAATTACAATCGCAAGTTTAAACGCAACCGTTTTCAAGAATGGCCGTTAATCAACTGATTTTTCTCTTGCTTGCTGGCCGCCCTGGAAGTCGGCCGAATATACACGCTTCAATTCGAAACTCAATTATGAGTTAAACATTAAGTAATTAATTAAATATTTACACTTTCAATCATTTTTGTTTATTAAATTTATTTATAATATTTTATTAACCAACTCATCATTTCATTAATCCTCCACAGATGGTAGAAAAAGCATCACATTGTCATTACTTTTACTATACAAAAAAACGCTCAAGCGAAACTTTAAATTTTTATTTCGCTGAACGCAATTTTCATAATTTTTCCTACATTATTTTTTTTCTATGAGAGGCAGCCCCTTTTTTACGACATTTTATTCAAATTAACAAACAAATTTCATAAGCTCATGAATGTTTTCCATTGCTCAAATATAGTGCTCGTTTGAAGCGGGATTAATTTCAGTAATGGATTCTCTCGAAAATAAAAATCCAATATGGGTACATACATACATACATATGTATGCATGTTCTGATATGTTCACATGCTGGCTGATTGTTTCAACTGAACCACGAGTAATGCTGGGGATTATTCCTTTCGCGGAAATTGCTCTCGATAGAGAAATCTGCTATGATGGGGGAGGCTCTTATCAGCTCTTGGTGGAATTAGTTGATACTTTCATCATTTAAAAAGTTTTATTGTATTGAAAAATTATTAAAATTTTTAAATTAATTGGACTCCTAATTGATATTAGATGATTTACAACCAAATTACTCAACGAACGCTCAATCAAGGGAGCAGAAAATTGAAAAAGGTGGCCCAAGCTTTAATACCCATTAAAAATGCACCACTTATTAGAAGGTTCTTCCATGAACGACGTTTCAATTTTTGGAAACATGCAATGTATCCCAACTGAAGACATTTACCGTGGACGTTTAGCAGACTATCTCTTACCTCATCAACGAGGGACAGAAGGTTCAATACGCCCGGGGAGTGTGGATTGACAAACTGAGGGTGGTAAGGCCAGAGGAAATTGGCACGAGACCGACCGATCTGGCCCGAAATCACTTAGGACAGAACGGTACCAAAACAAACATGGCGAATATTTCATTATCTAGTTTGGCTCCCCTCGGTTTTTTTATGTACGTACCCACCCCATTATTGCATTGTTTCCGAACAGAGCCAATCAATAAAAGCTTGGCGGGGAAAAAAAGAGAAATGCTTTTGTCATCGTTGAGGCTGTTTGGGGTGTAAATTTCTGCTAGAGCAGGGGTGAGCAACCTTTTGAACCAACGGGCCACTTTAAATTTGAAATGTTGTCGGCGAGCCGCACTTAAAATAAGTTTTTTTTTAATAGTTAGGAGAGCTTCACATAATTTTTTATAACTACAAATTTTGATGAAAACAAATCTCAAATAGGAAAGATAAAACGAATTCACGTGCTTATAACTAGAAATTCGACACGACTTATCAAATACCCGATATTGAAAAGGTACATCACTTATTCTTTGTCATTTTTTAATTCTATCAATTTTGTAAGTAATTGAACTTCTTGGCGAACATTCGTTCTTACAACTGTCTTGCTAAATCCGATGGTACTTTTCGTCATCACTTATTTAAAAATCTTCTGAAGCTTACCACAGTGATAAATTAAACTGTAAAAAACATATATTTTAAAAAATCACCGTCTTCTTAGCGTTGGACGTTGAATCGTTAATTGACTTTTTGTGATTTTTTTCCACAATAAAAACTGGTCCTCTAAGCCTAGATTTTTTATCCAATAAACGGGAAAAACCCAGTTTTTTTTTATTTGAAGGTCTGTATTGGACCTGTTGCGCGCAAATAGCAACACTGGTCTTTGCTATAAACTCAGCGATCTCCAAGCTGCCACCGTGGCCGATAAAAATTAAGTCTCTCGTGTCGACCATTAGTCATCATATTAGAAGCAGGATTTCTACACGTTGTGTTAAACACTAAAAAGTAATTTATAAAATATATTTTCCATTTCCACTTGCCAACTAATGAATTTATAGTTGTAGAGAATTTTGCTTACTAATACTTTATTCTGTTCGTGAAATAAATAAAATCAGAAAGGATATTATGTAAGTTAGAATCGAAATATTCAGATAACCTATATTTATAACAATAAAAAATAATTACAGCTTTGAGCTTAATTCTACCGAAAAAAAAACGGAGTAATTTGCTGAAGGATTCCGAAACTGATTCTCACGAACAGGACCATTGCATTGAGATGATGAGCAAGGTTGTCGAAATTACAGAAAAATGTTCAATTTCATATATTTTTAAACAACTACCTTCAAAATTGAATTCTTGATTCTAGAATTTTTTTCGAAATTTTCATAATTTTTAGTCTTATGTAGATATCATAAGCATAGAATTTTTAAAGCTATACTATGACTTTGATAATTTGGAATGCGAATTATAAGTGATATAACTTGTTATAAATGTTTGTTTTAAATTTTCTATCCAAATGTCTGAAAACAGTATCACAGAAAAATTGCCAATGAATCACCGAATTTCAGAAGTCTATTGTTTTTTTAAAGAACTTTTTTTGGCAACTTTGGTTTTTTAACCAACATGAATCAGCTGATGTTGGTAAAAAAACATAAAATCGATCCCCCAGGCTTTTTTATAGAATTTTCGTATTTTTGTGAATATTCGGAAATAAAAAAATGTTTCACAAGGTTAATTTTTTTTGCCAGTATTTGAATGCTAACAGAACAATCTTTTTAGCCGAATTGAATAGAATAAATTTGAAAACAAATATCTGCTGAGGGTTTTACTCCATTTCGCCGAAAACGTTTGCCTAGAATTAAAAATCTCCAGAATTTCAGAAAACCACTTTTCCAGAATTTTTTTCTAAGAATGAACTTTTTCTTAGAATTTTTTTTACTTAAATGAATGATTTCCCAGAAAATTTTTCACCAGAAGGAACCATTTCCCAGAAAATCAAATATATTATTCCAAACTAGAATAAAAAAAAATTCCACAAAAATTGGGTTCGTACAATTTTATTATTAGGTCTGCGTTTACTTCGGAAGTCCGAACTTCCGACTTCCGAAAGACTTCTGACAAAGAAAAGTGAAGTACTAGATAGTCGGAAGTCTGTGTTTTATTGTCAGTTTACCAGCGACGTTTCTAAAAAAAAAATAAGTTAAATTCACAATATGGTTTTCATGTTCTGAATGATTTTTGAAAGGCACACTAGTAAGCATAAAATCAAAGTACCCAAATTTTTACAAAATACAATACTGGTTCAAAAATAAAATAACTTGAAATTTTTAAAAAAAAAATGTAAGACAAAATTTAATAAGATTAAACTAGAGAGGAAAACAAAACTTCAAGAAAAAAAATAAGGTTTTGTGGCATTCTAGAAAATGTTTCTTTCTGGGGAAAAAAATCTGGAAATATGATCCATCCTGGTCAAAAATTTCTGGTGAATGGTGCATTCTGGGAAAAAAAATCTGGGGAATGGTTCATTCTGGGTAAATATTGTCGGGCTTTTGCGATACAACCCTGCTGAGCGAATCTTTTATCATACAACTTTATTTTAGCTTGAAACGAAAATAATGACTTCACAAACGGACACGAAATTCCTTTGATCATGAATAGCATCCTATTTTTGGTTGCTCTTCCGACTCACTTAAATGGATTTGGCTTTTCAAAGTGGTAGGAGTCATTTGGATAAATGTATCCTTAATAAAAAAGAAAACTACAATATTACGTTATGCCAATAAACAATATTGCATTTATGCCTTGAATGGAACATAATAAATGCTTAAAATGCCAGAAAAATGTTATCAATTCGAATGATTGTGAGGCAAATACAGATAAGTGCATATTAGATCAAGTCATATAAATTTTCTTAAGAATTCATTGTAGAAAAAAGTTGAGTTAAATTTGAAAAAAGCTTCGCGGGCCGCACAAAAGGGTCTCGCGGGCCACATGCGGCCCGCGGGCCGCGGGTTGCTCATCCCTGTGCTAGAGTAATGAAGCTGACTACTTTGGACAGTTTTTGGAAGTGGAATAACCGAGTAAACATTAAACTTCATCATTCATTACGATGATGAAGAAATTGTCTATCGATACGATAATTGTTGCAATTCGACATTGTTGCCTAAGAATCCGTCAATTCGATAATGACTTTAAATCCATATTCATGGCTGGAATAGTAGAACTGGAAAGAGAAATGGTATTTAGGGCTCTGCTTGAAACCTCTATTAAGAATTTTTAAAATTTCGGCATATCAGAAATGGTTAGCCATTATTTTTAGAACGAGAATATTTTTTTCTAAAAAGTTTAGATATTCGAAAAAAAATCAAAGCAATCGAAAGATCCCCTTGAATTTAATCACGGTATAAAAAAATTCAGATACCGGAATTTCGATAGCAACTGAAGAAGATATTTCAGTGAGCGTTTTCGATTGATGAATGGGTCTCGTTCCCTCCCTTAAACTATCCGATTTAGGTAACCTACTAATAGGTAGCGAAAACCTCCTAATGCACGGCAGTTGTGCCGTTGTCTGTTTTTCGAGTCTACCCACCCTATTTTGAGTGTTGCCTGGTAGTGCTTTATTATTTTCTACCCAATTCTACTACATATGTTATTTTACGTCAATTCTATATGGGACCCTCGTCTCCCCTTTTCCGAAAAGGTAGGGGTTTGTAACTTATCAGAAACAATTTCCGGCCCAAAAATTCGGCATATCTACCAACTTTCACGAGAATCTAACTAACCAACTAAAGATTCGAAAACACTTCAGCATATGGGAAAACACGCCAGCTAGTTTCCAACGTATAATGGCTCCTACCATTGTCCAGTGCAGGGACGCCATTTGAAATTGTGTAAAAATAATACTATAAATTTTACAGTTTTGAAAAACGCATCTTAGAGGTTCACGAGCTTTGGCAAAGTTGTTCCTTGAATCTTCAGCTAAAAGATGCTTGAATAATTTAAGTTGAGTGCAGCAGTCAGGCTTTAAGATTTTTTGAACAAAAAAGTAACTTTTCCATAATAATTTTTATACAAACTTTGAATTTTTTGCTACAGCCCATTTCAAATCCTAGAGCTTCCAAAATCGGCACAGTCGTTATGGATCTCAAAAGGAACCTTAATCCGTTTGATACTTTTGTTTGTCTGATTTGGACCAGTCTAGTGGACTCAGTGAAAATGATAATCATGTTATCAAATTAAAACAAAAATTTTAATTTTGAAAATCGATTCAACTTTGAATGAAATACAACGCTGCAAAGCAGAAATTCAAAGATAAAAGTTTTTTTTTTGGAAAATACAGGTTGGTAGCCTTAAACTTCCATGCGACCCTTAGTTTTTATATATGTTTGAAAAGGTTTATTTTTAACACTTTCGAAAATTATAAAAAAAAGTTTAATACACCTGCGCAATCAGAATAAAGGGTGTTCGGATCAAAAAGTGATCAGACTAAATGGCGTGTAAATCGAGTATTTGTTTATTAAAAAAATCAAACTATCTTTCATTTTGAATTTCACGACGCATGTAAAAAATTCTGAATCGTAGCTCCTCTTGCTTTGACGCCATTTTTAAAACTAAAGACGTTATGTCAAAAGCCAAAAAGAAACATCATTATAGACACACACCTACAAAATGTTCAGGTTTTTTATACGAATGAATAAATAAAAATACGGCTAATTTAAGTTGACCACTTTTTATCCGAACATCTTTTATATGGGAGTTTAGAGATGATTTCTTTTCAGGGTTTTTTTTTCGTTCGGAGCAGAATCCAGACGTTTCGATAAGTTGCATCAACTCATTTTTTTTATATTCAGAAACTTGAATAAATCTTCTAAATAATAAATCTTGAAAATCTTTTAAATATGTCATATTCGCAGTTTTTTTTTCTGACATGTTGGTAATTTTAATTAATTTTTCTACAGACTGTGTATCTCGTGAATTAAGTAATATGTTCTAAATTTCATATTTTTCAATTTTTTTTATTGAAAGGGTTATGACGATTTGAAGTTCGCTCCGGGTAATATTAAGTCAAACGGCGTGGGAAGGTTGAATTGCAGTTCATAATAAATGGATAAAAGGTGAAAGGATTTTTATTAATATGCCGAAATTAAGCTAGACGAAAACTCAGATTAAGGATGAATAAAATTAGAATAATTTTCCAATTCAAAGTTTAGAAAATTTAAGAGATTTTATATGAAACTAAAACTGAAATATTTTTTTAAACAATTTTGTATAGTTTTCAAGATTCGATTAATGTTTTACAAAAATTCGATAATGGTTTCTGATGAATTCTGATGAAAAGATAATCAAAAAGTATTGAAGAAGGTTCAGGGTTGAATAAGATGCGAAATCAGAAAAAAATAATTTTAGGTTTTCATTTCATCTCACCTTTTTTTTCTAACAGAGAATTCGAATTTATGCTTCAAACTATCTACATTCACACTTACTCATAAGATTTTTGCTTAATGCTTAATGATTTTGAAATCAAACATCAGAGTTACAAACCTGAGTTAATGCTCAACTTAATTTTCTAAAACTCGTTTAGAAGTCTCTTCAACGAAATAGAAATGAAATGAAATGAATTTTGCAAGAAATTAAAAAAAATAATATTTTCCAATACTCCTCAAATACAAAGTAAGATCACGAGAGCATGAATCAAAACACATCAAAAAATTAAATTCATATACTTGTTCTGTAGTTTGAATCTTTTGTGAAGCGGGTTAAAAAATAGATCAAATGAATAGATATTCAAATATGTGATGTTTTTATCTTACTATAGTATTTATGACACCAACTCCTTAAATTATAATTATTATTTCTGAGATAATGTTTAAAATGAAGACTTAAGAAAAAGGATCTAAGGTGAGATTATAGAACACTTCTCTAGAAGAAATTGACATTACATGAGTCCTACTTCCTTTGGTAAAAAACAGTGTTAAAAAAGATTAGTTTTCGAAAAAGCGCTTTATTGCCAAACACTGCGGCGACCGCACTGTTCAGTGCACTGCAACGATGATGGAGAACTTTCGCCTAAATTTTGCTTAGCTTTCTGATAAAACATATATTTTGACTAGAAACAGAAAAAAAACAGATCAATAAAGAAATTTTAGTTTGAAGAGCGCAAAAAATTTCATATTGTTTTTCCATCAGTTTCTTGTAAAAAGTTTTTAGTAATTTTTTTTTAAGTTAGCCTGATCGTTTAATTTATTTTTTATTCAATTTTAAAACACTGCCAAAGGAATCTTTACTGGATTTTTTATCGACGATCGTTATACCACATCATGAAATAAAAGAAAAGGGACAGCTACAGAAAAACTACAGAAGGCTGATGAACGAAAGATAAGACGATTTGTAAGAAACTAAGGAAAAGTGAAATACATTTAAGATGTAGTAGGAACGAAAGTAGCATGAATTAAGAACAAAACAAGGAATATGCTAACTTCAAAAAAATCATTCATTAATAACACTAAACAAGCCCCGACAGATTTGAAATCCTTCTTTTGTCACTTGGAATTGTAGCATCACAAGGGGATAGATAATGAAAATGATTCAAATTTTCACTAAATTGGATCAAATTAGTCAAATTGCGCGAAATCTGAAAATCGAAAAAAGGTTTTGCAGTTTCCATCTTCTATAGTTTGAATTTCGCTCTTTCAAATGTTTGATTTTTTGAAGAATTTATAAATGTTTTCAATGAAATACCTTCAACTTTATTTATTTCCCTCTTCCGGATTTTCAAAAAAATCAAAGAGGGTGTTTTATATTTGTTCCGGCCTTATAACCTAAAATTTGGTTTTAAGGTTAATAAGTAAGAAAAATTTGAGGAATTCCTAAAACCAAAAGAAACATTTCAAAGCCACACAAATTAGTTTTTTAATAAAATTCTGAAAACAAATTCTTACAAAATATAGGCGATAGTTTTCAAAAAAAATTCCAAATGTACATGACTTCTATTCGAATGGTTTAAGTTGTAACTTATGCAGTTAAATAATATCATTTCAATTGGATTAACACAGCTTAACAGGATTGGTTTTGCAAATTACTACCAAACATTGTGCATTCGGTTTAAGAAGATATTTATGATTGATTGAAAATGATAGAATTTTGAAATCTAATGATATAAAAATAAAAAAATGGACTCTAACATTTTATTTAATATATTTTATTTCGATTTCAGCAAGTTTTATGGAGAGTTTGATTAATTTCTCGTTCATTAAATAAAAAACCAGCTATTAAAAAAGCCATGAGTTAGTTTCTTTCCGTTTGTCTCCAATAATATACTTCCAGTTGTTCAAATTAAAAAAAGCAAGCAAAATTTCTTTTTTCAATTTGAAGCTTATTATGGCCCCTTCTCTTGAAAAGTTTTCATGAGAAAGAGCTATCCGTGTTTAAAAAAATTTCATTTTATGTCAGATGAAATATTGAAATGAATACAAATAGATGCAAAGTGATCCCAAAATAAGTCCCTTGCCCTAGTTGAGGAAACAAAATGTGGAATTTCAATAAATCCTAATTACGTTTTAAGAAGAGCATACAATATTTTCCACAATAATGACTGAGTCTGCATTTCAATCGAACTATTCGATAGTCACCGGACGTAAATTGATTGGAAAAAGTATCATAATTGTATCAGAACTGAGAGGAAAAGCAGGAAGATTCCAATTGTTTTCCACTGAATTGCTTTCACGTGCCAAGTGAGTGAAGCTTCCGCTGCCGGCCGCCGCCTGATGATGATAATGATGGTGCCTGAGTTGTGGCCTTGAAAAGTGTTCAACGACGACGCTTTCAACGGAATGTCAGCGATTCGTTCAGCCAAAAAGCTGTCAATATTCATAAGACTTTACATTCAATACATTTTTCCGTTGAAAAAAGATTCTTCGTTCCTCGAACAAAAAAATCGAAATAGATTTTAGTTAGAAAAAATCTCACTGACAATGTTGCTAATAATACCTATTTTTTCTCTCGTTTCTTTTAGCTTTTGCAGCTCCAGTGAGCCGTCCCGAGGAGAAAAAAACCATTCAATAGAGAACCCGTATCGAAATAAAGCGTAAACATTGCACTCATAGAAACGATGCCCGGGACCTGCCACAGGCTCCGGATTCCGTCACTGGTGAGCAACCGATCCTCCAAGGGGGTCAACGATAGCCAGGATGGCAACGGGTGCCTGGAACCGATAACCCCGAGGAAGGAACGGCACCGGGTAACGATGATGGGTGCAGCTCGGGTTGGAAAATCTTCCATCATATCACAGTTTCTGTACGAAAAGTATCTCTCCCGATATAAGCAAACGATCGAGGAAATGCACCGGGGCGAGTATGAGCTGCCGGATGGGTCCTGTCTGACGTTGGACATCCTCGATACGTCCGGATCGTATCAATTTCCGGCCATGAGAGCGCTTTCGATCAACACCAGCAACGCGTTCCTGTTGGTGTTTGCCGTGGACGATGAGGAGACCTGGTTCGAGGTGGAAAGACTGCGGGAACAGGTAGGATTAAAGTTTTTTTTAGAATCGCCCAATTTCAGCCTCATTTATAATTTGTTTTCAAACCATTCATGCGTCGATTCAGTTATTTTTTGCAGCGACCAAATACGATATATCCAAAATACATTCAAAATATTTATCAATTTCAACTAAGCGGACAATATCAAAAATGTTCATTGAATAGGGAAATCGATTTCCAAAACCATCTTCCTTCTTATTAACATCAGAAAAATTCGAAAAATTATTTATTATATTGATAAGATTCAATATTACAGACTAATTCCAAAAAGTATGTAAGTTTAAAAAATAAGTAAATAAATACAAAAAATACAGAATCAAAGCTTCAAATTAATGTTGTTTTTCGGCGTGTTTGTTACTTATTCAAAATTATGTTCTTTTTCTGTATTTGAAAATTGTGAAGTTTCCAGTAACTTAATTACAAATATCAAATCAGAAAAAAAAATTCAGATGTACAATGAAGGATTCAAGAAAGTTATTCAGAATTGTAAAATAACACCAGAATATTCAAAAATCATCTGCAATCGATTTGAATAATGTCAGAAATTGACTGGTAAAAAATTTAAAAAAAACACGATAATCAGAGTTCAGATTCACAGTCTATTCTATAAAAAAAAGTTTCAAATAATAATAGTTCATTTTTATTTCATTCATTTTTTTATTCATTTTTGAATGAAGGGTAATTGTAAAATTCCAGGTGGTATCTTGAATTATGAGTTCTTAATTCTTAATAAAGAAAACAAATTTTAATTATTATTTTGTACTTAATAAAATTTTCTGGCTAAATTGAGATATAAAATATTTTTTTTTTAATTATTGAATCTTATACCGGGATTTCGAGCGCGCCCATCACCCATTGCGAGCTGAGTATGCTTCGCCAAATACGAGCTTTGTGCTGCGCCTATCATTGTGCTGCGCCTGTGCGATCCAAGTGGCTGATCTTGAATGCGAGTCAACTAGGCTGCGCCTAAATGCAAGCTTTGTGCTGCGCCTATGCGAATTTTGTGCTGCGTATATGCGAGTCAAGTGGGTTGCGCCTAATGCGAGCGATATTTGTTTTTAATTAGTTGATCACCCAGGTTGTAAATCCTTTTTACGGATTGCATTCCAAGGCACGGTGAGCCACCGCGTCCTCCCAGTATGCTACTCTGGGTCCATGGGTGCAATTGGTCAACTCTAGATATTATGTACCCCTACCAAGGATTGAAAAACTCATTCAAACGAGCGACGGAGCCTGCATCGCTCCGATTTTTGCTCATAAAAATGCCCTGGAACGCGAATGAGGTGTGAGCGAGAATCTCCTGTTCTCACGAATCAAGCCCGACCAAAACGAAAACACGACCAAGACTCCTGATTCCTTTTTCCTTGCTTCCTTCTCCGCACACAAAATCTAGCATCAACCCGACGATTGCGTAGCAGCGAGCCGATTCATGAAACTTATTACCAACCCGCTCATGAGCCGTGTTAGTAATGGTATTATTCTTTCCCGTGGAAAAATGTTCGTCCCTTTGCAAAGCTTGAGCTTGAACAAACACTAACAGCAACAAAAATGACGCCAAGCCGTGTTGGCCAAAAGGAATCGAAAATAAGAAGAACAGTGTGCATACGGCCGGCACTGGCACATACAATCCATTTTAGTGATGTTATTATTCTTTTCAGGCAAATATGCCGAGCCAAAAAAATAGTTTGCTTCTTGCTAGTGCTGTTATTATTGCTTTCTACGAAAGAATGTGCGTCAATTTTTTAAGCCTCGAGCTTGAAAGAACATCAATAACATCAACAGCAACAGTGTGCACTTGTGTAGGCCGAGCCAATCTTTAAACGATCGGTGCCCGGACGGTACGGACGGTTTGTTTCTGAGAAGGACGAGCCGAAAGATTCCTTTTTCTTTTTTTTTCTTCCTACTTACTTCCTACTTCCTACAGCAAGCTCGGTATCAAAATTCTCATGAAGCAAATTCGAGTCTCTCGTGATCCCGTTTCTCAGACTCGCTCATGAATGTTTCTTAATACGAGCAGCATAGAAACCTTCTTGTTGCGAGCGAATAGCGAGCTGGCGGCGAAGCATTTTCGTGTGCGTTTCGAGGAGTGAGCGATTTTTATAGTCCTTGACCCCTACGCCTTAAAAACCACCTGGGGCTTCTAGCCATTATTCTAATCCGGCCTGCAACGAATCCGCGATTAAGCGCACATCGGCTTACTCAGTTTCAAGTCAAAACTCTAGCATATATATATATATCCCGCCTCTTGTTACGATTCAAGACTAAGGACCTCTCCTCTGACGATTCGAGGTCCGGCCTTTACTCGTAACTCGAGGCTCGCTTGGTTTCCACGACTATCGTGCGCTCCACCTCTTTTTGAGTCAACTGCTAGAAACCAATGACCTCTCCTCTAACGACTCGAGATCTTGGCTCCGCTTGGTTTGGCTCGAGGCTCTCTCCTCTTTGCCAGTCCGTGTGCCGGTCGAGAACAGCTCATCCTGAACACGCGCCTGTAACAGCACACGTCCGGGGCTTTGCGAAACTACTCGGATGAATCCCGGCGAAGACGTCATCCTACACCAACTCGAGTGAGTTCGACTGCGAAGATGGTAAAGTCTTATCCCCGCAGCTTCCGTCGTAGGGAGCGCGTTCTACTCGGATACTCCGCGGCGGTTGAGGTATCCTACACAACGTTCACGACGTACCTAACAACTCGGCATACGCTGAAGGTAATGTCTTATCTTGGTATGCTTTACTTCTAGGATCGGACATACACTACTCGAATGCCCCCAGCCGAAAGACTATTCGACTCCGACCGTGGTCCGGTCCTCCTCCTTCCTTTGGCTGGCAACTTTGGGGCGGGCAACCCTTGGCTTTTTGCTCGCCTTGTGCCGAATCGAGAGCAGCTTATCCTAGACTCGCGCCTGTCACAGCACACGTCGGGATCTTTAACTATTACGACTCAGTTGAATCCCGACGGATGTTATCCTACCCGACTCTAGTGGCAGTACCCGAGAGTATTCCACGACCTGAATACTCTTCCTCCTACAAGTTTGACTGCGGAGAAAGTCATGTCTTATCTCCGCAGCCTCCGCGCAGAGGGCGTGTTATATTCGGATACTCCGCGACGGTAACGGTGGAGATATCCTACACACGCACGCGACGTACCAGGCAGCTCGGCAGAAGGTAAAGTGTTATCTTTGTATGCTTTACTGCCAGATTCGGACGCACATTACTCAGATGCTCCCCGACGAAGGAGTCACCCTACACCGATCGCGGATTGGTGCTGGTTCCAACTCCTCTGCAGGGCAGTCATGATCCGGGAGAACACATCGCTGATCACTTGCCAAGTATTGGCATTCTCATACGTCCACCGCACGATGTTGTCGGCTGTCGTATCTGGTCAGCGTGCGGCAAGCATGTTAGTGCGTACCCCTTCGAACCTAGGACTGTTGAACACTACGTGCTCTGGTTTCTGAACTGTGTCACCGCAGTTTGGGCAGAATGGCGAGGCCACGTGTCCAAGCCGTTGGTGGTACTGCATGAAGCTTCCGTGACCAGTGTTATTCAGAAATCCACCTCTCCATGTCTCCGATCCATCCAAAATTCAACGTTAGGGATCAAGCGATGGGTCCACTCCGAGCTGTCTCACTGGTGCAGCCAGCTAGACATCGAGCCCTGTCTGGCATGTTTCCGCACATCGGACACGTGCCTGTGCTCGTAGCAGAAGATATCTTTCTCCAGCAAGACCGAGATGGGCATGAACCCCGCCACAACATCAGCAGCTACCGAGAACACTGTTCGGTATGCGCTGATAACTTGCAGGTTCATCAGCCGATGCACGCTGCAGAGCTTTTGCAGATTATACTGCCTGCTCAAGGCTGCCTTCCAGGCTGCCGCTCCGTACCGCAAAATAGACGAGGTCACACTCGCCAGGATCCTCCTTCTGCTGCAGCGGATCGCCGAGTTTTTCGACAAGGCCCAGGAGAGGGCTGCTGTCGTCATTGCCGCTCTTCTGCAGGCGTAGTTGACGTGAGCCGTAACGGTCAGCGGGTCGTCGATCTTCACCCCCAGGTACCTGAAATCAGGTTTGTGATCAGCCGCATCTCGGTCTTATGATGAGCCAGAAGAACCACGTCGTCGGCGAATCCCACAAGTCTCACTCCCGTGGGGACACGCAGTCTCAGCAGTTCGTCGAAAACGATGTTCCACAATACCGGGCCAAGTATCGATCCTTGTGGAACCCCTGCCGAGACACTCACTGTTTCGAGTCCCTCGCTGGTCATATACTGTAGTTGGCGATCACGAAAGTAACACTCCAACATCCTACATGCGAGCGATGTGCTACGCTAAATGCGAGTCGAATGGGCTACGCCTGAATGCGAATCATGTGCTGCGCCTACCATACGTGCTATGAGCTCAGTTGCGCCGAATGCGAACTAAATGTGCTGCGAAATACGGCTAAGTCAATTGAATACGCCAGATTGCGACTTCTGTTGAAAGCGAGTTCAAATGTGCTGCGCCTTCGCGAGATAAGTGTATTAAGCAACGTAGGAGCTGATGCTGTACAAATTTATATGCTTATGGACTATGCGGGTTTTATGTAACCTAGGTGGACTGCCTCAAATGCTTATTATTGCTAGATGCAAACAACAGGAAAAAGATAAAAAAATATCAGATTTTTTTTCTTCACTTTTCCGGAGAGGAGGGTGAATGTGTAGTCGTTATCTATTGCTAGCGCAATGGATCTCTCTCGTACTTACATCACAGTCGCATCTATATCGTGAATTTGGCATTAGGAGGTTTCCACACAAACTTTTATTTTCACTTCATCATTGAAGGATTATGTTGACAAAGTTGACTGTTTAAACATTTGAATGAGCAATCATAAATAATAATTAATAATTTCAAATATGCTTGAAATCATTGAAAGCACAAAAAAACACTTATTCAGTAAACATTACAGATTAAGTTCTGACTATTTTGTAGACGTCAAAGGACATATAAGGTGTCAGGTATCAGGTATCAGAATGGAGGTAGGCTTAATAGCGGCACGTTATCCAAACATACGGGAAAATTGTGCCTAGCCTTTTTTTTATCCAAGATTTCATCATTTACCTGAGAAACCTGAAAAACCTATAAAAGGAAGAAATAAATTCAATCTATTTAAGATGGCATAAAGCCTTTCCACTAGGGATTATTAGCATTAAAGCTCTTTTCTACATTCGGCAAGGAATGATAGAATGTTTTTTAAGTTTAATTTCTTAAACTCAGATTCGCATAAAGCGTAAGATCCCAGAGTACGAAAACGTAGTCTGGCAAATGAGGGACAGTTACATATAAGATGGAAGGGATCTTCCACATCTGATTCACAACTACCACATACTGGAGATTCAGCATGCTGAATGTTGTGCATGTGATAGTTGAGTTTACAATGACCGGAGAGTGCTCTGATCAAGATGCTGCAATGAGATTTATTTAAAGTTAATAAGTAACTCGATATGATTGGAGATGGTTTTTCTAAAAATAATTTAGTTTGACGACAAGTGTCCAACTCTTCCCAGTATCGTTCATGCTGGTCAGAGGACCAAGTTTGAATTTGGTTTCTGAACCAATATGGTGATATTGGGACAGCCGGCTCTGGTCCGTAAAATTCCTTTTCCGACCCAGCTCTAGCGAGTTCGTCGGCGCATTCGTTTCCAAAAATTCCCTTATGTCCGTGTACCCATAGAAGGTTTAATCCATTGCCTTCAGCAAGTTCTTCGATTGCTTTCCGGCATGCGATTACCAGTTTTGATCTAGAACTGGAAGCACTGAGTGATTTGATAGCTGCTTGGCTATCTGAACAGAAGTAAATTGTTCTGAACATAATCTTCTTTTGAAGTGCAATTTGCACTCCATACATAATAGCATATAGCTCAGCCTGAAAGACTGTACAATATTTTCCTAGAGGTTGAGCATATTCTATGTTCAACTCGTGACAGTAAATTCCTGCACCTGCACGGCCGTTTGATAATGAACCGTCAGTATAGAATACAATATGAGAGGACATTTGGTCCTCTACGAAACCTGATAACCATTCTTGAGGAGAAGGAAATTTGACTTTAAACCCCATGCAGGGAAAACTACTCGAGAGTGTTAAATCGTTTGGCGCTAGATTAAACTTGTTTAATCTAAATAATTCAGGCCACACATTTGTATGACTCGATGATCTTTCGATATTTCCTGACAGCCAGAGACCAACTGCCTGTAGACGAAAAGCACATGAGAAGGCTTCCTGTTTTAGGAACAAGTGTAGAGGTTTGATAGAAAACAGAGCCTCTAGTGCTGCAGTAGGAGTTGTAGTGAACGATCCGGACATCCCTAAAAGACACATTCTTTGAAGGTGATTTAGTTTAGTCCGAACTGTTGCAACTTCTCCTTTCTGCCACCACACTAGACACCCATAGGCCAGAATTGGTCTTACTATTGTGGAGTAAATCCAGTGAATATGTTTGGGTTTGAGTCCCCAGTTTTTTCCGATTGCACGTCGGCATTGTCCGAAGGCCATGCATGCTTTTTTGATTCTGAATTCGATGTGATCAGACCAGTTTAATTTGGAGTCAAGAATGACACCCAAATATTTAACTTGATCAGACACGGTGATTTCGGAACCATAAAACAGCAGAGGGCGCACCCCGCGGGTGATACGTTTTTTAGTAAATAAAACAATATTAGTTTTTAGAGGGTTAACTGAAAGTTCTACATGAGAACACCATCGTTCAACAGAGCGCAGAGCTTGTTGCATTATATCAAATAATGTGCTTATGCACAAACCTCTTACCAGCAGAAGATAATCATCTGCGAATCCATAGGTTGGTATTCCACGGTCATTGAGTTTTCTCAACAAGCCGTCTGCAACTAGGTTCCACAAAAGAGGTGATAATACACCTCCCTGTGGGCAACCACGTGTGCTAACTTTTGTGATTGAAGCCTGTCTTAAAGACGAATGAAGATTCCTGTTACTTAGCATTGCGCTAATCCAGTTAGTTATAACACTAGGCACTCCATGAAGTAGTGCCGCATCCATTATTGATGTAAACGAGACATTATCAAATGCTCCTTCTATGTCTAGAAATGCTCCTAGACATGATTCTTTCTGTGAAAAACTATTTTCAATATTATGTACTACGTTGTGCAGAAGAGTTAATGTTGATTTTCCTGTTTGGTATGCATGTTGTGTCGCATTAAGCGGATGTTGGACAAGGCATTCTTGCCTGATATGATGATCAATTAAACGTTCAAGTGCTTTTAATAGAAATGAACTTAGACTGATAAGACGAAAGCTTTTGGCTTCGTCGTATGATGATCGTCCCCCTTTAGGAATGAATTTCACGGCTATCTGCCGCCAAAGTTTAGGAATATATCCTTGAGCAAAACTGCTTATCATTATTTTTCTTAATATGTGTTTGAAATGATCGAAACCTTTTTGAAGCAAAACTGGAAATAAACCGTCACTTCCAGGAGATTTGTATTGAGCAAAACCATCGATTGCCCATTTCATCGATTCTGTAGTAACTATTTTCCGAGCAAAATGCAAGGAATCTAGACTTCCAGAAAAGAACTCAGGCTCTATCGATGAATCTTGATCAACACATCCTGGAAAGTGAGTATTGAATAGACAACTTAATGTTTCTTCGTCGTTTGATGTATAATCACCACTAGGGGTTTTAAGGTATGAAACCTGATAATCTTTTGATTTGGCTAAGACTTTATTTAACCTACTTGCTTCGTGCAAGCTTGAAATGTTTGTGCAGTAGCTCTGCCAACTTGAGCGTTCGGCAGCTCTTGTTGCTTTCCGGTAAGCTCTGCGAGCCAACTTGAAAGCATCAAAACCTTCCGTGCGCCTTCGGTTCCAAGAGCGTCTGCAGTTTTTTCGTAATTTACTGAGATTTGAGTTCCACCATGGTGTACTGTTTTTGTTGAATTTCAACGTTCGTAAGGGACACGCTTCTTCATAAGAATTTAAAATAATTTCGGTGGTTTTGGCAACCACTTCATCCAACTCAGAAGGAGTAGTAATTTCAGGTGTATATCCATGAAATTTAGTAGCAAGATGCTCCAAATATAGGTCCCAATTAGTTGTTCTTGGGTTTCTGAATATAATAGTTTCTAAAAACTCAGGTCAGAAATCGATTCTTCGTTAGGCACATGCCAATTTGAAATTTCCTGAGAAATTGTTCTAGAACAAAGTGTGATGTCAATCACCTCTTCTCTGTCACACCTAACAAAAGTTGGTTTATTTCCTACATTATGAATTTCCAAATCAGTGCTGCTTAAATATTCCATTAAATTTAAGCCTCTCAGATTGATATCTGAGCTACCCCATACAAAATGATGGGCATTGGCATCACAGCCAATTACAAGAGGTATATTTTGTGATTCACAGAATGAAATGACATTTTTTAAATCATCCGTAGGGGATGATTGTTCATATGGTGAGTATGCTGAACAGTAGACGTATTTTCTATCAGGCAGCGAAACCTGAACGACGCAAATATCTCTTGTTGTTAGATTGGGTATATGTGTTGCATTTAAAGAATTGTTTATCAATATACATGCTCGAGGCATTATTCGGGCATTAGTCATTCCATTTACACTGAAGGTTAGGTTTGAGCAAATTCCCTATGTAAAAAGTTCCATTCCGGAAATAGGGTTCTTGGACCAAGGCGATTGATGCAGTTCCATTAAGGATTAAATGACATAAGTTCAGTGTAGCGGTTCTTTTGTGCTGCAGATTTATCTGTGCAACCTTAATAGAAAGCATTTCTATCAAAGAATTCCACACATATTTCCATCACACACAAGAACCTCTGCACCTTCATATCAACGCATGAAGCGGGTATCCCTTACAGGATGAAAATTTAAAAATCGTGTGTATAATCTGAATCCCACGAGTTGCCAGGAAAAATACGGCCCTTTGCACCAGTGCCTGGCTATAGTGCAGACCTTAACAACGTTCTGCTCAAGATAGGATTATTATACACCCTCCTACCCCCACTTTGGGGCCCGCAGGCACAGAACCACCTTGAAGCGGGTGTTTACAAAATTTAGGAGAATACAAATCGTGCATGCGCATTAATAGCAATAAGCACAATTGGTGAATCCTCCCTGAAGAAACTTGGCTTGGAACCAAGCCAAGGTTCCCCCCTCCCAATGTGATAGTCGCATTTGAAGAATGACTAACGCATATAGGAAGTACTGGATAAGTCGCCTTTTACGACGTGGACCAGTATCCCAGTGGTAGTATTCTATAAGCCGCCACCACACAGCAGTTATCTATTGCTAGCGCAATGGATCTCTCTCGTACTTACATCACAGTCGCATCTATATCGTGAATTTGGCATTAGGAGGTTTCCACACAAACTTTTATTTTCACTTCATCATTGAAGGATTATGTTGACAAAGTTGACTGTTTAAACATTTGAATGAGCAATCATAAATAATAATTAATAATTTCAAATATGCTTGAAATCATTGAAAGCACAAAAAAACACTTATTTAGTAAACATTACAGATTAAGTTCTGACTATTTTGTAGACGTCAAAGGACATATAAGGTGTACCATTATGTCTAAGCACGATTTTTATACAGCCCTGCTCATTACGGACCACATTTAAACAGTTCAATCCTGCTGGAGCTTGTTGTTTACAGTTCAACTTAAAACTGTGTGCATCATGAGCTCCACTTTTCATAATTTTTGTGAAAATGAGAAACATTTTCCCGGAAAAGCGCATAAATATCGTGCACAGTCATTTGGCGAAAATGGAAGAAGTAAGCATTGGAGTGGTCTGAAATGTGATTCGAAAGTTTGAAGAGGAAAGCAGCTTCGTAGAGAAAAAAAATCTGGACGGAAACCAGGTCCGGTGGACAAAAATTAGGACCAGAAAAACATGCCTGCATGCTCACGCCACGAAGAAAACTCCCTCAATTCAGGAAGTGGCCAAACAGATGAATACCCTCTTACTAAGGAAAGATTGGGTCTCGAGATACATAAGAAGCAGTAGAAGCCGAAGCCGAGTCCAAAACAAGCTCCTTTCGTAAAACTAAGAGCTCAGCTCGTAAGTTTGTTGATCAACTGCTATGTAGAAAATCGATGTGCGTTATCATCGACGACGAAACCTATTGCAAATTTGATTACAAAACGCTTCCGGGTGACCAGTATTACACTGTTTGGAATGGCCAAAGTATTGACACGAGACGGAGACGAAAATTTGTACCCAAAAATTTGTTACTTTTGACACAATGAATACAGCTGTTTACGTCGGAGAGTGCATTAACCGTCGTCTTCTGCCCATGATCCGCAAGCGTAATCAGTAGACTGCCCCCTCACTTCCATCTGTACCGTTGAGCCGTCAACACGTACGCCGGAGCATCGTATCGTTGCTGTGTACCTGCAGGAACATTTTTACATTATTTATTTTTTCCTTACCTGTTTTTCCATCAGCACTTTTCAGTGCTAAAATTATTTTCATTTTCTTTTATTCATATTTTCTCTTTTCTTTCCAGCATGGGGAAGTCATCGGCCGGCTCAAGAGCTGGTAGAAAGCGAATTGCCGAAACTAATTCAGGTCCATCGCCCAAAAAAGTTGAAATTTCCAATTCATTCGATGTCCTTCATAACATCGGTGATGAGGAAATATTCATATTTAATTCTGATAAGAGTACTAAGAAACCTTCTTCTTCTTATACTCTTAAAAACGAAAAGGTTCCACCAATTACGGTCACGATTCCTGACTTCAATGCCTTTCGAAAAGAAATCGTCACTTCCGTCAAGGATGTGAAGATTTCTTTTCAGATCGGTCGAAGGGGAACTGCTCGTATTTTGGCGGAATCTTTTAATGATTTTCAAAAAATTTTAAATTATTTGAATAATAAAAAACATCAATTTTTTACTTACGACACAAGAAGTGATCGTCCTTTTAAAGTTGTACTTCGTGGTCTCACCGGCGATCAGACACCGGATGAGATCACAACTGAATTAAATTCTTTGTTAGGTTTTTCTCCGATTCAAGTAATTCAAATGAGGAAAAGAACCAACACGAATAATATCAGTAGTGTTGGTTTTGCTCCTGAGCTTTATTTGATCCATTTTAAAAAGGATCAAGTTAATAATTTGCAAATTCTTGAAAAGGCTCGTCTTATGTTTCATTGTCGAGTCAAATTCGAACCTTTTCGAAAATCTTCAACCAATTTCCTTCAAAATATTACGCAATGTCGTCGTTGTCAAGCTTTTTGTCACGGCACTAAAAATTGTAGAATGAATGCCAGATGCATGCTTTGCGGCTCATTCGATCATGAAAAATCTAAATGCCTTTTTGGTGGTGATAAGCCACAAACAGAATTTTTCAAGTGTGCAAATTGCGCAGGTAATCATTCCTCGAATTCGCTAGACTGTCCCATCAGGGCAAAAATTATTGCTTCTAGGAAAAATCCCAAAGTTTCCAGAAAAGTTTCTTCTCCTCCTTCCTCTTTTTCGTCTTCACACGCAGGGTTCAACACGCAGGAGTGCGTCGATTGAGAAAGAGCAAATAAAACGCAGCTCTGTCGTTCTCGGTTCACGGGCACATTTGATTGCTCGAAATTCTCTCGAGAAATTTGCGACCAAAACGCAGATTGAAAATTTTTGAGCAGAGCGAATTCGCGCGCGCCTATTCGAGAGCGCGAGCGGTTCGGAAACTGCGTTTGCGTTATTCTGCCGCGTGCGTGTAGGAACACCGAGCATCTACCGAGAGGACACGGCGGCTCACCGGACAGCGCGCGCGGCTCTCTTTAGCACACGGAGTGTTCGCCGTGTTTTCGTTATTGAGGGCCGACGGCATAATCTGTGCGAATAATTAAATCAATAGATATGGTAAAACAGGTAGAAGCACGCAATAGCCTTGGGAGGAGCGTTATAATAATCAATGTTAGAAGTTTTAAAATACATACTAGTAATAGTTACCAGCACTAGTAACTATGAAAAATTTACCATGAAATAGTAAAATTTCGCGAAAAACGCCAAATGAAAGAGCTTTACACAAGGATTGTTAAAATGAATGTTAAAAATGTTTTAGCCACTAGTAATAGTTACCAGCACTAGTAACTATGAAAAATTTACCATGAAATAGTAAAATTTCGCGAAAAATGCTAAATCAAAAAACTTTACACAAGGATTGTTGAAATGAATGTTAAAAATGTTTTAGCCACTAGTAATAGTTACCAGCACTAGTAACTATGAAAAATTTACCATGAAATAGTAAAATTTCGCGAGAAACGCCAAATGAAAGAGCTTTACACAAGGATTGTTAAAATGAATGTTAAAAATGTTTTAGCCACTAGTAATAGTTACCAGCACTAGTAACTATGAAAAATTTACCATGAAATAGTAAAATTTCGCGAAAAATGCTAAATCGAAAAGCTTTACACAAGGATTGTTAAAATGAATGTTAAAAATGTTTTAGCCACTAGTAATAGTTACCAGCACTAGTAACTATGAAAAATTTACCATGAAATAGTAAAATTTCGCGAAAAACGCCAAATGAAAGAGCTTTACACAAGGATTGTTAAAATGAATGTTAAAAATGTTTTAGCGACTAGTAATAGTTACCAGCACTAGTAACTATGAAAAATTTACCATGAAATAGTAAAATTTCGCGAAAAATGCTAAATCGAAAAGCTTTACACAAGGATTGTTAAAATGAATGTTAAAAATGTTTTAGCCACTAGTAATAGTTACCAGCACTAGTAACTATGAAAAATTTACCATGAAATAGTAAAATTTCGCGAAAAATGCTAAATCAAAGAGCTTTACACAAGGATTGTTAAAATGAATGTTAAAAATGTTTTAGCCACTAGTAATAGTTACCAGCACTAGTAACTATGAAAAATTTACCATGAAATAGTAAAATTTCGTGAGAAACGCCAAATGAAAGAGCTTTACACAAGGATTGTTAAAATGAATGTTAAAAATGTTTTAGCCACTAGTAATAGTTACCAGCACTAGTAACTATGAAAAATTTACCATGAAATAGTAAAATTTCGCGAAAAATGCTAAATCGAAAAGCTTTACACAAGGATTGTTAAAATGAATGTTAAAAATGTTTTAGCCACTAGTAATAGTTACCAGCACTAGTAACTATGAAAAATTTACCATGAAATAGTAAAATTTCGCGAAAAATGCCAAATGAAAGAGCTTTACACAAGGATTGTTAAAATGAATGTTAAAAATGTTTTAGCCACTAGTAATAGTTACCAGCACTAGTAACTATGAAAAATTTACCATGAAATAGTAAAATTTCGCGAAAAATGCCAAATCAAAGAGCTTTACGCGTAGAATGTTAAAATGAATGTTGGAATACCTGTGCAACTAGTTATAGTCACCAGCACTAGTAACAATGAAAAATTTACCATGTTATAATTATTTTTCGAAAAAAAAACGCTAAATCAAAGGTGCTAAAGATTGTTCAAATGAATGTCGAAATATTCTAGTGGCTAGAAAACACATACAATTATGGTTACAGAATGCACACAACACTCAACTCAGTTTACATGTTAGTGTCAACAAATTTTCAATGAAAACAGATTTTTATCAGTTCTACATATGTGTAAGCTTTTTCGTTTTTTTTAGAATTCCGGGTCAAATGTCGGATCTTCGATGATGTCATAGTTATTTTTTAATAATAGATTTTTTTCTAATATTTCCGGAGACAAGTTGACACGGAATTTGATCAATATTTTTTCGTTCTTCGCGAAATTTTACTATTTCATGGTAAATTTTTCATAGTTACTAGTGCTGGTAACTATTACTAGTGGCTAAAACATTTTTAACATTCATTTTAACAATCCTTGTGTAAAGCTCTTTCATTTGGCGTTTTTCGCGAAATTTTACTATTTCATGGTAAATTTTTCATAGTTACTAGTGCTGGTAACTATTACTAGTGGCTAAAACATTTTTAACATTCGTTTTAACAACCCTTGTGTAAAGCTCATTGATTTGGCGTTTTTCGCGAAATTTTACTATTTCATGGTAAATTTTTTATAGTTACTAGTGCTGGTAACTATTACTAGTGGCTAGAATATTTTTAACATTCATTTTAACAATCCTTGTGTAAAGCTCTTTCATTTGGCGTTTTTCGCGAAATTTTACTATTGCATGGTAAATTTTTCATAGTTACTAGTGCTGGTAACTATTACTAGTGGCTAAAACATTTTTAACATTCGTTTTAACAACCCTTGTGTAAAGCTCTTTCATTTGGCATTTTTCGCGAAATTTTACTATTGCATGGTAAATTTTTCATAGTTACTAGTGCTGGTAACTATTACTAGTGGCTAAAACATTTTTAACATTCATTTTAACAATCCTTGTGTAAAGCTCTTTGATTTGGCGTTTTTCGCGAAATTTTACTATTTCATGGTAAATTTTTCATAGTTACTAGTGCTGGTAACTATTACTAGTGGCTAAGACATTTTTTACATTCATTTTAACAATCCTTGTGTAAAGCTCTTTCATTTGGCGTTTTTCGCGAAATTTTACTATTTCATGGTAAATTTTTCATAGTTACTAGTGCTGGTAACTATTACTAGTGGCTAAAACATTTTTAACATTCGTTTTAACAACCCTTGTGTAAAGCTCTTTGATTTGGCGTTTTTCGCGAAATTTTACTATTTTATGGTAAATTTTTTATAGTTACTAGTGCTGGTAACTATTACTAGTGGCTAGAATATTTTAACATTCATTTTAACAATCCTTGTGTAAAGCTCTTTCATTTGGCGTTTTTCGCGAAATTTTACTATTTCATGGTAAATTTTTCATAGTTACTAGTGCTGGTAACTATTACTAGTGGCTAAGACATTTTTTACATTCATTTTAACAATCCTTGTGTAAAGCTCTTTCATTTGGCGTTTTTCGCGAAATTTTACTATTTCATGGTAAATTTTTCATAGTTACTAGTGCTGGTAACTATTACTAGTGGCTAAAACATTTTTAACATTCGTTTTAACAACCCTTGTGTAAAGCTCTTTGATTTGGCGTTTTTCGCGAAATTTTACTATTTCATGGTAAATTTTTTATAGTTACTAGTGCTGGTAACTATTACTAGTGGCTAGAATATTTTTAACATTCATTTTAACAATCCTTGTGTAAAGCTCTTTCATTTGGCGTTTTTCGCGAAATTTTACTATTTCATGGTAAACTTTTCATAGTTACTAGTGCTGGTAACTATTACTAGTGGCTAGAATATTTTTAACATTCATTTTAACAATCCTTGTGTAAAGCTCTTTCATTTGGCGTTTTTCGCGAAATTTTACTATTGCATGGTTAATTTTTTCATAGTTACTAGTGCTGGTAACTGTTAATAATGGGTAACGTTAACCACCTACATCAATTCTCATAACCCTCCGCCAGATCCCATTGCGCGCCTACATATGTTTCAACTATCCTGTTGATAAAATCTTACACACAGATTTCTCAATCGGCACTGCAAACAGAAACACGAACGAAACACAAGGCCCTCACTCGAGCCCGTGCGCGCCGCCCGGTGACGAAAAGAGGGCCGCCTCGGACCATTCGGAGAGCCGCCGCGCGCTGCATTTTGGGCCGCTGCGTGCTGTTCTTTGAGCCAAAAGAGAGGCCTCACCCGCCGCTCGATTAGGACGCGCGAGAGCTAGCCGTGCCTGTTTGACTCGGCCGCTCGCGCAGATTTCGGATAGTGCATCTCGTCGACGAGAACGAGGGGAAAAGATTGAGCGCGCGTGTTTTTGTTTCGAGCGAGAGCGCGTCAACGACTAGAACGCAAACGAAGAAGTGTTTTGCTCGAGAAAAATGGTTTGCGTGTGCCGCGCGCGTCTGAAAGAGTGCGTTTTGTTGAACCCTGTTCACACGTCGGGCCGACAAACAACCTGCCTGTTCGCGGTCAGCCTCGGCCTACATTGGAATCACGGCTGGGTAATACCCGAAGTGTTTTTAATGTTACCTGTGCTGATTCTGCGCCACAGACTCGTTGTTTATCGTTCTCAGAGGTGGTTGAAAATGGGTTGCCCTCTCCAGGCATAACTAATAAAAATGGGAAAAAACCAAGTCTCAACGTTCATGCGAAGGCTTGGAAAAATCCCCGAAATTCAAATACTTGTTCTTCTCCTTCATTTTCTGATCCTAACAATTTTGTTGATTTGGGTGAGATAACTGAGGAAAAATTAAAATTTTTGCATCAAAATTTAATGGAAATGATGCAACTTATGTTGAAAGCAAATTCAATGTTTGAAGCTTTCCAAACTTCTTTTAATTATGCTAATAAAATTATTATGACTTTACGATTCCCTCATGGATCCAAATAGATGTTTAAATATTATGAATTGGAATGCTAGATCTTTGCTGGCTAACCAATATGAGTTCTTTTTATTTTTGAAAACCCAAAACATACATTTTGCTGCCATCACTGAAACTTTTTTAAAGCCGGACAATAACTTGAAAAGCAATGCTTTCTTTAAAATTTTGCGAAATGATCGACTTGATCGACAAGGTGGGGGTGTAGCTATTGTCATCAATAGTCGTCTCAAATTTAGACTTCTTCCTTCTTTCAATACCAAAGTCTTAGAAACAATTGGAATTGAATTAGAAACGTCTATGGGGAAAATTATAATTATTGCCACATATTTGCCTTTTCAATGCAGCGGTGAACAGAAAAATTTTTTGAAGGGAGATTTACAAAAACTCACCAGAAACAAATCTAAATTTTTTATTATTGGTGACTTTAATGCAAAACACCGATCTTGGAATAATATTTCATCAAATTCAAATGGGAATATTTTATTCAATGACTGCTCTGCAGGTTATTATACTGTTGAATATCCTAATGGGCATACTTTTTTTTCTTCGATTAGAAATCCTTCCACAATTGATTTGGTTCTAACGGATTTAGGCGAGCATTGTAGTCAATTAGTTACTCATGCGGACCTCGATTCAGACCACCTTCCAGTAACTTTCTCTTTATCCCAAAGTCCCATTGAAAACCCTTTAAAATCAACTTTTAACTTTCAAAAAGCTGACTGGGAGCGATATAGGAATTTTATTGAACGTAATTTAGATGTAAACGTTCCACTGAATTCAATTGAAGATATTGATTTGGCTGTAGAAAATTTGACAACTTCAATAGTCAATGCTAAAGCCGCTTCAATACCCAAAGTTAAACATAAATTTAATCTACCTTTAATTGATGATGATCTTCAGTTTTTGATACGACTGAAAAACATTCGTCGACGCCAATATCAACGTACTAGGGATCCTTATTTGAAATTTATTTATTGCGACCTTCAAAAAGAGATCAAACGTCGTTTAAATTTCATCCGTAATGAAAATTTTGCTAAAGCAGTAGAGGACGTAAAACCCTACTCAAAGCCGTTTTGGAAATTAACTAAAATTCTGAAAAAGCCCCAGAAGCCAATTCCTACTTTGAAAGATGGGGATAAACTTCTTTTAACTAACGCAGAAAAAGCTCAAAAATTAGCCCAACAGTTTGAGTCTGCTCATGATTTTAATTTAAACGTTGTTAGTCCAATTGATGCTCAAATTTCCCTTGAATTTGATGATATTTTTTCTAAGCAAAATGTATTTGAAAGTTCCTGTGAGACAAATATTGATGAACTTAAATTGATTTTCAAAAAGTTTAAAAATATGAAAGCTCCGGGAAGATGGGATTATCTATATTCTTATTAAAAAGTTGCCTGAAAGCACTTTAAATTTTTTAGTTAAAATCTTCAATAAATGTTTTCACTTGGCTTATTTTCCTAATAAATGGAAAAATGCCAAAGTAACTCCAATTTTGAAACCTGGAAAAAGTGCTTCAGAGCCTTCAAGTTATCGACCAATTAGTTTTCTTCCTTCTTTAAGTAAACTATTTGAGAGAGTTATTTTGAATAGAATGATGATTCACATTAATCAGAATTCTATTTTCCCTGATGAACAATTTGGTTTTCGTCATGGACATTCTACTACACATCAACTCTTGAGTGTAACTAATATGATTAACGCTAGCAAATCTGAAGGTTATTCAACTGGTGTTGCTCTTCTAGATATTGAAAAAGCTTTTGACAGTGTTTGGCACAAAGGTTTAGTAGCTAAATTAGCTCGATTTGATTTTCCTGTATATCTCACCAAAATTATTCAAAATTATTTGACTAGCCGAACCTTACAAGTAAGCTATCAAAATTCATGCTCTGAAAGGACACCCATTAGAGCTGGGGTCCCTCAGGGCAGTATACTTGGGCCAATCTTATACAATATTTTTACTTCTGATCTTCCTGATGTACCAGAAGGAAAAGGTAGAAGATTATTTGCTGATGATACTTTGCTTTCAGCCAAAGGTCGAAATTTACGGGTGGTACGCAGTAGATTGCAACAAAATTTAAATTCCTTTTTGAATTACTTGAAAATGTGGAAAATTTCTCCTAACGCTTCCAAAACTCAACTTATTTTATTTCCCCATAAGCCAAGAGCTCAATTTTTAAAACCTAATGAAAATCATTCCATAACTTTTAATGGGGTTTCATTAGAATGGTCTGATCACGTGAAGTACTTGGGACTCACACTTGATCGGAATCTTACTTTTAAAAATCACATTGAAGATATTCAATCTAAATGTAATAAATACACTAAATCTCTTTATTCTCTCATCAACAGGAAATCCCGACTGTGCCTGAAGAATAAGATGCTTATTTATAAGCAGGTTTTCCGACCAGCGATAATGTATGCAGTTCCGATTTGGTCTAGCTGTTGCGCGACGAGGAAAAAAGCCATCCAGAGGATTCAGAACAAGGTTCTGAAAATGATTTTGCGGCTTCCACCTTGGCACAGCACCGAAGATCTTCATCGGATTGCGGGCATTGAATCGATCGAAGAGATGGCCAACAAAATCATCTCCAACTTCAGAGGCAAATCGATGCAGTCTTCCATCGCAGAGATTCGTTCTCTCTATAATTAGTTTTAATTTAGGATAGTTTTAGTTTTTAGTAGTAAGTTTAAAATATTTTTTGACATTACAGGATGTTCTCCTACATAAAAATACTTGATTGCACTCAGCAAAATTAATTCAAATTAATAAATTATAGTGATTAATAAACTATAGGGCTCTGGACAGTTCATCATTGAACTGAACACCTAATTTAATGTAATAATGTAATATAAATGTAATGATGAATTGATACAAATAAAGACATATTAAAAAAAAAAAAGTTGACTGCCCCAAATTTGTATGAGAAATTTTAAGCTTGTGAAATGTTATTCGCTGCAGGCTTAAATTGATCCTAGGCCTAGTACAAGGTCTTATGCCAGTTCGGATCACGCGAAGGGGTCGCTCAATCAGCCTACAGTTTGTATGGGATTCCGAGACATTTTGTTCAGGAGGAACATTAAAATCCAGTTCTTCATGAAAAACTTAGGTCCCTTTCAGCCGATATCTTTTGAAAATGGTTTTTCTTAAAGCCTAAACTATGACAAATATTTCATCCCAAGACTACTTATCGATTCGACTTATGATTAAAAAGTTTTAAGGCTTCAAAAGTGGGGTAACTTTTTTAGGGTGATATTCATCACTGTTAATGCTGCACAAAATGTTCGAAGCAGTGTCTCTCATTAATAGTGATGAATATTACCCTTAAAAAACCCCTATTTTTTTAAGCTTAATAATGAAGTCTCCAGATGAAATATTTGTCATAGTTTAGGCTTTAATAAAAACCGTTTTCAAAAGATATCGGCTCAAGTGGACCAAAGTTATTTATGAAAAACTGGATTTTCATGTTCCTCCCGAACAAAATGTCTCGAAATTCCATAAGTTTTTCAAATGTCGGGTTATTTGGGGCACTTTAATGATCAGCCAGTACTATTTCGGGCGGATTTGGCATCAGTTCACTACTCAAAAGACACGATAGCTTGACACAAATCCAACAAAGTCCAGATCATACTGAAGGAGATGAATCCGATTAATCGTTTTCAAGTAAGACCTATTGAATTTTTGAACCTTTTCGAAATCTTATTTTATGATTATTATTTTAATGGCATGTGCGGCGGAATGAAAACTAGAGAGAATTTATTTTATAGAAATTCGAAAGAAAGGCGGATAGACAGGCATTAGTGCGCCAATAGGAGAAAGCCTACTGAGCTAGAACTGTTCTCGCAAAAGGAAAGCTCAGTAGATCCATAGGCAGTGATGCCAACTGTTTTTCAGAAATGTCTGGAAGATTTTGGGAAAATGTCTGGAAAAGTGAGGACAGGTCTGGATAGCGAACGGTGATGCCCTTTTAATTTTTTTTTTGGTCGCCATATCGCAATATTCAGTCTAGGGAATAACACTCATTACTTGAAAATAATCATACATTCTATACACTCCCGAGCAGACTTTTATGGCAAAATTATACCTAATTTTGCTATCATGCCTTGAAAGTAAATTGAGGTATCATTTTGCCCGAATAAAGGTGGTACAATGCCAAAATTTGGGTCTCACTTTTCATATATGGATACCTCGATTATACCAACTGTAGGTTTCACTGAAACCTTAATGATGCCTTGTTTGGCCAACGTTTCTAAACGAGTTTTGAGTGCACAATGATGCCACTTTGAGGTATAATTTACTACCAAAATTTGGCATCGTTGTGGTTTCAAAATTTTTATCAAAAGCATGGCTATACGAGTAATAAACAAGCTTTCATTGAAAGCCAAATTTGTCATCGCTGTGCTTTATTCCAGTCGAAAACGATACTTAAATTTTGACACTGTGCTCCCTTTTTTTCACGACAAAATTAAACTAAATTTGACATTCAGGGCATGATAGCAAACTTAAGCATTATTTTTCCGTAAACTGTGCTCGGGGGGTAAGATGAAAATTAATTTTCAATTATCCAATAATAGCAAAATTTGATATCATTATGCTGTAAAACAAGGTGTAATTAAGGTATAAATTTCAGCAAAATGTTGCATCACGTTGCTAAGCAAGCAGCAAAAATAGACCAAATTTCGCCGAAAAATATGCTCGGGTAGTGAGATGAATATCTTTGGCTACAATCAGAGTCGCCTTTAGTTATGCAACGTGTGAACAACGAATGATGAATTCTTATGTCGATTTAATATTCATAATTAAATAATATTTATTTTAATGCTATATTCTGTACTATATTAAAGCTGTGATGAAATGTGGACAGAAATCCCTAATGATGAAGTATGTTTAAAAAAATGAGAAACTTGAAATGTTATACTAAATAAATCAGATAGTTGTTCTTTTGATATTGTAAAATTTGCTGCAGTTTCAGATTTCCCCAAAAAATCACCGATGATGTTTTCTGACTGAAGTGTTTTTGCATTTTTATTAGTTTGATTTTCTGAATAATTAATTAAAAAAAAAATTACTTCGTTTTAATGCTTATTTTTTTATATCAGCTTAAAAACCAGCATATCTACATAAAGTGTTTGCATTCTGACAATATGATCTTAACACTAGTATGCGTTGGTGTGCTCGATATAAATAAATCTACCAAATAATAGTTTTTACAAACATTAACATAAAACAATATGCCGTTTTTCCAATTGTGTTGTAATTCACAAAACTAAGAACGATTAGAAAATGTTTTGATAAAAAAAATCATAAATATCCCTAAAACACGCAATCTTTAAAAACATAGCATCCATAAAATATAACATTCGGTGATATTTTGGTAAAACTTAATATCCAGCGTAAACCCATTCGATATAAAAAAAAATCTGGGAAGATGTTCGGGGTAATCCATATCTCGAGAACACGATCCGAACAATCGGTCAAAACAGGTTGGGTGCTTCATGTTCGTGTTGCGATGGAAGATGGTTTCGTTGGGTGACCAGAATACAGCTGGCGGGTGTAACCGATCGAGATGCTCCACTACGATGAGAAGATTCGGAAAACCTGAAGATTTATACAATCTGAACATTTTGTGATGCCAGCCAGAACGATTTCCTTTCCGCTGATGTACTGACGACTGGCATATTCCTTGCCACTGCGTCAAGTGGAATAGCTCCCAGTTGAACTATCGATAAACGTTCTAGTCCCGTTCTTGTGGTTCCGTGGGGTTTGGCCCTTTCTGCGATGGAAAAATAACAAAAAAAAATGTTTTTTCTTAAAATACGAAAAACTGTCAGAAACATACCTATTTCGTTTTCCCAATTTTTTCTTTTCTTGAAACCTTGTCGAGCAATGAAGCAGCAAAATATTTTTTCTGATTAACTTCGTCTTGGATTTTCTGGAGCAACTCGCTTCGGAGTAGTTATACAGATCGAGGTTTAACGATTCACGAAACTAATGGCCGGATTGCTCAGCTGAATAAACGAGAGCAGTTGCATCTTTTTACAGTTTTGCTCGTGGTCAAAACCTGAAAAAATATTAAATTGAAAATTTAACGCAATTTCTGTTGATTTTTTTTTTTGGTTTTGCTTAGTAAATGTTTACAAAAACTTACCCTTATATTGGGGAAAGGCTTAGCGGATTTTGAAAAATGAAACATGGCCAGTGAACTTCATTGGTAACAACGGATCTAACTGGAATGCGTAAAGATGAACAAGGGCCCATCATACTTTATGGTATTAACCCGGCTGGGAACGTCTTCGATTTGGCTGAACCACCACAATTTCCACCCGTTTCAAGGGAATGAAAACGATTATTGATACCACCTAGGGATTTCCTCTAAGCTGAAATTGTTAATCCCCTTGTCTTGCCCTTGCTGATTTTTACATCCTGCTTCTTGCAAAACTTCCGGTGAATTCGGCGCTAATTGACAAATAAAAACAGGTGGATGAATGATGATTTTTTAAACTTTTTCATTCCACAATAACATACCTGATCCAAGATTTCGGTATCGATGAAAAGGTCTGGCCACGATTAATGTTTACGGTGACAAATCCGCACATTTGGTAGACACTCGGTTTGACCGTAGCACTTCTCGAGAACTGGGAAACAACACGCATACGAACGTTTCTCAGTAATGTTACTGAAACAGCTGACAGCACATGTAAACAAAACTGATTTGTTGATGTTTTATTTAGTACACGCTTCCGATCAAATACTTAAAATAACGTTTATAAAACGTAATCGATTCGTTTGTGAAACTCGCTGCGATTCGGGTAATCGCATGGATCAGAACCAGGAGGTGGAAACCTGGTTCTTCTTGCGAGCAAGAATCTTTTTCTTCTTTTCTATCCATCCGGAGAGACGTTTACGATGTTTTCCTCTCAAAGCAGTAAAGAATTGAAAAAGTCAAAATTTCAACCTATGTAGAACCAGAACGGTTGTTGTGTAAGTGTATCATCAACCGTACTTCTCTAGCATTTGACATTTAGTTCGGGTTCCTGATGTCCGGTTTGTTTGGGGTTCAAAAAGTTTTGGGCAGTTGGGCCCCAAACATTGTTGTCAAATTCTAACAAAGGATCCCCATGATTAAAACAGAGTTTTATTCTTTGTTTTTAAAAGATACATCCCGGTTTTTTTTTATCTTGGCGATGGATGAAAACTAAGAAATGGTTTCTTACTTAAAATTGATTACCTTTTCCTGGCGCCAATTAACAAAGGTTATGAGAATGAATTCGCCGCAGCATTTTTTTTTACTTTTGTATAAAAAAAACTGCGCACTTTTTAAAATAGTTGTAATAGTTTAAGATTCGTGGCAGTACCAAATAAAATCAACAAAAATTGTTTTCTAGAATTTATAGACATGCTTTGTTTGATGTAACAAGCAAACCTGTTAAACTTACTTAAAATCTTTAAAATAGTTTAATTTGTGATCATTATAAAGAAACAAAACATAATTTTAAGCATGCATGTAAGAACTCAACTTTAAGAAGCCTTGATCCCTTTAGAACTCAGAACTATCGTTTTGAAACGTTTGAGCCTTTCGTACATAAATATGAGTTAGAAGTCGGAAGCGTGCATTTCATCCGCTTGGAGGTTTGAATTAGTAATTGAATATATATATCATCTTTGTGATTTGAGAAAAGAGTATATTTTTTATTATTGATTTGAAGGAAAACTTTCGTTAGGACACCAAATTATGCTATCATTTTGATGTCAAATTTTATAAGAAAAAAAAACTCAATGATGCCAATCATTCCTCGGTGGTTTTTTGACACAAAAAAATAGAATTTTTTCCTCAGCTTTCAATTTAAGAAAAACAATGATAGCTTCTTGATACCTAGTTTTACTATCGGATAAAATCCTATATAAAATTTTGCTAACAGCTTTTTTCTATCAATTTGGACATCAAAGTCTGCTCGGGCAGTTTAATATTTTTTTTTTCGTTGTTCGGGTTCTACTCGGGCTATCATAATTAATAATAATTAATGAAACCTTAAAGATGCCTCGATTTGTTGCCTTGGAAAAGCCAAAACCAAATAGTGGTTTCATTTTGGTCTCAATGCCTTATTTAGGTATTGGTTCGGCATCATCTTTTGATATTTTATGCTTCAATGAAACCTAATTGTGCCATCGGAAAAAATGCGAGACTATATTATGCTATCATTTTGGCATTGAAAGCTCATTTTGGTTACTGTTTGCTATCGATTTAGGCATCAAAGTCTGCTCGGGCTATCAATGCCTGAGAATATTGTAGTAGTATTGGCGTTACTACGTTGTATGCTTAACTTCCTGTTTTGCTACCATCTATGTGGCATTCCTCACTCTTCAATTCCTAATTAAAATCATTTCCTGCCATTTTGCAACGAAAATTTTGAATTTTGATAATTTTGTCAGAAAATTCATGTGAAAACTCAAAAGTCTGGAAATGTCTGGAGGAAATGACAAAAGTTTGCAAGTCTGGAAACCTAAAAAAAAATGTCTGGCTAAAGTCCAAAATGTCTGGAAGATCCAGAAAAAATCTGGAAGGTTGACATCACTGCCCATGTGTTGTTACGTTTTTGCTCGTTTGAAGTGTACGTAAAAAAACACGCTCTCAAACCACTGGGCTCGAAATACATGGGAATTCTCTTTCTGAGTTATTTTTTCATGTATAGTTAGCTAGTGTAGAGCAAAGGCGGGAGCAATTCATGGGAGCTTTTCATCAACATGCCCTCTAGTCTAAAATTTCAACACCTATCAAGCTTTCTCCTATTGACGCACTAATGCCTGTCTATCCGCCTTTCTTTCAAATTTCTATAAAATAAACTCTCTCTTGTTTTCATTCCGCCGCACATGTCATTAAAATTATAATCATAAAATATTACGGCGATTAAAATCATGAAACAAATCGTATTTTAGAAAACATGTGAAGCCTGCAGATTCTATCGAAAACTTCGCAAAGGACTGGAACGATGTGGTCAAAATCATCACAAATCAGTCTGTGCTGAAGCTAATGAGCAGTCTCCGATCAAAACATTCGATCACTGGCCTTCGTTTGACTGGAATCTATTTTTTGTAGATTCACTCTAAAAGAAGACTATTGAGGAAATAAGAGTGAAAAAAGATTTGCTCCTAAATTGTGTTTGAACTGTTCATTTTGAATCGGGCTTAGACATAATGGGAAACCCTATATTTTTTTCTGGCAAAGACGACAAGTTTCAGTATTTTCCACAAAAGGTTTGATGTTAACAAAAAATAAAATCAGGTGTCCCCACTCTTCTCTATAGGACTATATTTCATTGAAATTTTTCATCTCTAAAACTTATAAAATCTGAATTAAGATTGATAAATCATAGAGCCGGTGGCTTCAAAATCGAATATTGTTCGCTGTGTGGCTTTGTGTGCATTATCTAACTGACTATCAAAATTGAATCGGCTGCATGCGAATCTTTTTATATGGTCTCTGCTTAAGTTAAAAAGGATCAGAATAAAGAATTCCATTAAATTTGTTTTTTTTTTAAATACTAAAACATGCCTTTGATTTCTCTAACATTTTTTATTTTACAATTTTATATGAAGCCCCAAGAAAAATTGGTTTTTTAATCCGAAAAAAAAACAAAAATTACAAAGCATCACTTTTTTAAACCTCTTCCAGATCGTCGCTGCCCGTGGTGCTCGTGTCCCGATCGTTGTGGTGGCCAACAAATCCGACATCCCGGAAGAGTATCAGAAGGTTTCCCTGCGACTAGCGCAAGCCAAAGCGAGTCTGGAATGGGGCTGCGGCTATGCCGAATGTTCTGCCAAAAACAACGAAGGAATCCTGACGGTCTTCAAGCAACTCCTAAGGCAGGCCAACATCGAATACAACCTCAGCCCGGCCGTCCGACGGCGAAGGAAGTCCCTCCCAAACTACACGACCCCAAACGGAAACCGGACCCACGGGGCCAAATTCTACCTGAAACGACACTCCTGCTCCATCCAATAGGAGCCATACTTAAATAGTAGTTGCAGTTTGACTTTGCTACATCGAATTTATTGTGGGATCGAAGGCGTAGGATGTTGGTTCTAAAGCTATCGACTCTGAGTCGAAGGATAGCGGAATTGCCTAAAGGAACAAAAGAAGCACATATTTTGATTGAAAAAGAAAACTACAAAATATACCTATCTCTGTTAGGTGTCTATTCGGTGTTTGACAGTCATCCGTATGTAATGCTTGGGTTTGCCGTCATAGACGTTTTTTTCCTTTTTGAAGCTTATGAAATTTTATCGGATTTTTCAACTATCGATGTCAACAAACCTGTGTGACCCATTGTATATTTAAATGAGAAGATAGTGCCCAGACTCGAAGCAGGAAAGTAAGAGAAAAACCCAGGTTGCATATGAATTCCAAAGTTTTTTATATTGAACGTTTCCGTCGTTTCCGAAGTTTGTAGGATAATTATTATGATATTTAAAGACAGAAGCTTATACATGCTTGGACGTTTATATGGTTAGAGAAAGAGGAAAAACCAAAACAATAATTGAAATGACACAAAGTGGCGAAGTTCCACAAAAAAAACTTAAAATTTTTTACGAAACTTATACACCCAAAAAAGAAAATGAACCAGTGAAGCTTGAAATAAAATGTTATATTCTTATATGTTTGGAAGCAGCGTATCCCTTGGAAAGAAAGCCCCTCAGTTCTGGCGAATTGGGTTAAGATTTCACGGAGTTGAGGAAAAGAAAAAAGTGTTGCCCAATGTGTACAGAACCGTACGTTCTTACGAATGGCCTCTTCAATGTGAACATAATAAATACTTGACCTTTGACATCAACATTCCTCTGCCGCTTCTAACCTAGCATGACAGATCCAAAACTATCGATCCGTCGGAAGGACCAGGCCAAGATGGCATCCCTTCGTTATTATATTGGGCATTGCGAAATCACTGTGAATGATCTTCAATCGGTCACTTAACGAAGGTACATATTTTCCCTAGCTTTTATAGCTTATAAGCTATAACACCAATACACAAATCGGGGAAAAGTCATAGCGTGGAGAACTACAGACTTATCTCGATCCTCTGTTGCTTGTCAATGGTTTTTGAGTCAGTAATCTACGAAAGATTTTACAAAGCAGCTAAACCAATAATAACCGAAAACCAGCATGGTTTCATGAATAAAAGATCAACGGTTTCGAATCTAAAGAGCTACTCTGCCACACTCCATACTGCTATCAGCAAGAGGCAACAAGTAGATACCATTTACTTAGATTTTTCAAAAGCCTTTGACAAAGTTCCACATGAAATCGCAATCAAGAAAATAGGACATTATGGCTTTCCGTCATGGTCTACAAAATGGCTCTACTCCTGCTTGACAAACCGACGAGCATTTGTGAATCTACGATGAATCAGATCTCATCCATTTGATTTCCATCTCATCCGGTGTACCCCAGGGCAGCCACATAGGACCACTTATCTTCATACTTTTTGTTGACGATCTTGCTTGTTTACTGCAAGCCTTTAAATTTATGTACGCAGATGACCGTAAGATAAACTGGATCACCGAATCACCAGTTGACTGTGTAGCACTTCAAGCCGACATCTCAACACTTTTGGACTGGTGCAAGTCTCACGGGATGGAAGCTCATGCCAGTAAATGCCGATGTATAACTTTCTGCAGAACAAGAACTTCACTCCGTTTTGCCTACAAAATGGACACAGCAGAAGTGGAAAGAGTAGTTTCATAGCCGCCACAACCGCAAAAACCTTTGCTATTTATGGCTTCATTCGTAGAAACACTGTTGAGTTTGAGTATGTATATTGTCTTGAAGCGGTTTACTGCGCCTTGGTGAGCAGCGTTCTGGAATACGCCGTGGTAGTTTGGGCACCTCAGTACACACTGAATGACTAGAAACGGTTCAAAAGAAGTTCCCACGATTTGCACTCCGATGACTACCGTGGATGATGCCATTTGACTTCCACCGTATGCCGAAGCCCGAACGATGCAATCTAATAAGTCTTGAGACCCTGCGACGCAGACGAACATATGTACATCCAAAGAATGTTTGTTTTTGATTTGTTGATGAAAAATATTGACTGTCCTCTACTGCTACAAGCATCCCCATTCATGACTCATGAGCCCGCGAGACGTCTTCGGCAACAGAACTTTTTGTGGATTCCATCTAGTCGTACAATTTTTGTCCGAAATCACCCTATGTATAAATATTCAAGTCAGGAGAGGATCAGATTGCAAACACAAGTCGTTCACGAAAATGATGAACAGCAACGGTCCCAGGTGACTACCTTGAGGTACTCCTGACGGGGTGAAAAATATCTTCGAGCATGTATTTTTTCATTTTCGTGTAAGCGTGGCGGTTCGATAGATACGACGTAATCCACTCGATTGACCAGGTTGGAAAGCCAAATTGATCCATCTTTGCAATTAATATCTTGTGCGGAACACGGTCGAACGCCTTCTCAAAGTCGATGTAAATAGAATCAACTTGACAACCTTCCTCCTGACTATTAATTTTTTTTCTCGAAACCATGTTGAGAATCGGAGATCAAAGTCCTGGTGGTAGCGTACAGCCGCCCATGTATTAGAACTTCAAATAGTTTGGAGATCGAACTCAAAATCGAAATTGGTCGTTAGTTTTAGATGCATTTCCAGATTAGTAGATTGGAGTGATAGCTGCAATATGCCAGACGCTATGAAATATTTTTTCTTTCAGTGAGCGATTAAAAAAGCGATTGAAAAGATCCATCCACATGTATGTGCTGCATCATTGAGGGATTCGATCTCATGCCCGCTGGCTTAGAAGACTTGAAGGCTCTACGCCACGAGCTGAGGGGAAATCACTAATGCTAAAACCGCCAACCTTCATCATACGATGTGTGCCAGGTTATTTCACGACCGGGATTCGATCTTATGACCGTTGGTCATAAGACAAGGATGCTATCCTCTAGGCCACGATCGGCTGGCAGATAAAACAGTATGGTTTATATCACAGCCAATAAATAAAATAAACATCAAGAATGGAAAAGTGATGCTTCTAACTTCTGCCATTAAAGTATCTAACGATCGACCAGCATAAAATTGAGGGACTAATTAGAAGAAAACGACATTATATACTGAAGCACAACGTACAGTTATTCAAAGGTCCCGGAAAAAAATTGGAGTAATTTTCGAAGACAAACTTGTTTCCGATGACGAAGTTTCAGCTCATTTGTTAAATGAAAAAAGTAGCGATAATACAATTTTACCACATAATATGGATGAGAGATATGCTAGCTTAACGTTCACGGATTAAGAAATTTTATGTATGACGTCTGATGATCAGTAGACCGCTGCAAAAAATAACTTTTTGATCCCATATGTTTTTTCGATGCCTTTTGGGTCACCGAGCATCAGTGTAAAACTTGAGATGATTTGCTTGATTTCTGAGTTAGCGCAACGCGTTTCAATTTTAAATGGAAATTTGTATGGAAGAAGAAATTTTTGCACATTAAATCATCCAAAAATTCAAATACGCTTGAAATGAAGTTGATCTTTGATTTTTGGTTTTGACTTTTCTTAAGCTTCATTTTTTGCTTACATAACAAGCAGCTAAGAATTTCATGAAAAAAACTATAACTATTTCAAAATAAAAAATCTGAATCCATTGAAAGTATTTAAAAATATCAGACTTTGCTTGCATTTTTTGAGATTTTTTATACTCATCCTACGGTTTCACAGCTTTCAAACAAGCAGTCAAAAACGCTAAAATTGAAAAAAAATAATTTTGAAAACAAAAATTTTGTATATCATCGAATATCTTTCCTGGGGTAAAAGTTAGGGTTGTAGTTTGTTCACATAAATTGAACTGCAAGAATCAAGAAATATTTTTCATTCAAAGTTATATTTTTTAAGCTTTAAGTACGGCGATTTGGCGATTTTTGAATGAAAAATTTTGATTTCCCATACAAAATTAAAACTCGTAGCGCTAATTCAGGACTTGATGGATCTCTACCAAAATTTTTATTGCTATTTATGGCAGCAAAAACAAGGTGTAAAAATTAAAGAATTTGAAATTTTCATACAAAGCTCGCAGCGGTATAATGATCAGCCACAAATGGACGAGAACCTCGAAGCATTGTAGCGTAATGATTTGCTTTCGGAAGTAACATTAGATGAAGAATCGATGCTCGTGTGATTATCCAGAAATTATAAATTATATTGAAGGTGTTGGAAGGATGTGGGATAAAATAGTAGATTGGGCTGATGCTTCAGATCCAGATGATATCATCCTTGTGAAGAATAGATGAAATTGGAAAAAGAGATCAATAAATAAGTGAACTAATTCAAATAAATATTTTTGTTTCACTAACAAAACTTTTATTTAGAAATGAAATAGGAAATTAGATCTCTTTTTCCCAATTCCTTTATTCTCTACAATCCTCTTGATGCGTATCAGGGAAATTGCTTCGAAGAAAACTCAATTTATATTTAAAAAAAATGCTTGTTGATCATAAAGCTTAGTTCTTTTAGAAATGGGACAGTTACGAATGCGTGTATCTCAAAAACCATTCTTTTCATCAAAATACTTTCTATGAAGGAAATGAAGATAATCTTATGATAATTCATGAAAAAAATTGAAAAAAATTATTTATCTTTTTTTGTAAGAAAGATGTCAATTTTATTCCTGGTATCTCTCATCGGCTGACGCACACTTTTTGCAGTCATGATATTGATCAGTTTTTCCAACTTTTACATCGTCTAAACAGTATTCTAGGTGGCTGCATCATCTTTCTTCAATTTCTGCTACTTTTCGGTCCAATACATCTCTTTTAAAAGAAACTGAGGGAAATTTAGTGGATACAGATGTTTCGAAATTTACAAATTTGATTATTTTTAAGCCACATTTTGAGGGTTTTTAATGGAATTTATGGTGGCATAATCTGTCAATAACGAAGTAAAACCATCATGAGATTAAATTTAAAGTATAATCGGTTAGTATAGATCGTAGTTTGCGAAGGGTACATAAAAAATTACTCTTTTTAGGTTTTTAAAAAACATCGAAAACCATAGTTTTCGTTTTGAATATTGTTATTTCTTTGCACAGAAGCAGAATTTTGGCAAATCATAATATTTTATACAAAATAATCAGCAAATACATACTTTAATATACTCGGAACCTTGCCACGAGTAGACATGGTATAGTATTCAAACGCTGGAGTTTTTTTAAAATAGGGTATTTCATAAGATTTGTCGTTCATCAGAAATCATCTGTCCCATAGCCTCGGAACCGGCTATACACCTTACGAGCTCTAGAACAAGCAACAATTTTGTGTTTGAGGTGTGGTTTGAATGACTCATTACCAGGAAACACTTTCAGCTTATCGGAGAAAATTTTTTTTTGGAAATTTCAGCGAACTACACTTAGTTTTTCGCTTTTTGAAAATTAAAAATGCTGGTATGAGACTTGATTCTCTGATGACCCTTAGCCGAAGTTGCCGATCATATGCTTCACTCCAATGCTTGATTTGAACCTTGTGAACATTTTTGGCAGTATTTGCATACTTTTCCACCACTCACATACAGTAATTCTTCGAATAACCAACGGTTTTGTCAGCTATCAATTTGATTATGATGGATTTTGAATCAAAGTGTGCAAAATTATTTTTACTTTTTCTCTTGAATCATAAATATCTCAAAAACGCGTAATTTTTAAATTAAAAAAAAAATAGGTCGGATAGTACTTTTACAGGCAACAAAATGCTGCCAAAATTTTGAATGTCCGATTACTAGTTAATGCGCTATTAATAAAAGATAGTGTCCCATTTCTAAAAGAACTACGCTTTATCATTGCTTATTTGTATCGTTGTATTTATTATTTTGATTGTATTTTCCACCTTATTATTGTTCAAATGTGAATAAAAACACTTCATAAATCATCTTCACTATCACTATCGATTTCATCATGTATGTTTACAGCAACGTTTCTTAAGAATAACGCGATATCAATTAACAATCAACCGAAAAGGATAAGGTTGAAATATGAGTATTTTCACATTGAATCACCATATTTGATAAAATCGGGTCAAAAAAGGTACCGTATGTAGTAACCGAGACGCCTCGCGCCACTCGAACACGCGACGCGACGAGTTCGAATACAGAATGAACGTACTTATACCAGTCATCTATCATCACGTGCATCACATACTTTTTCCATGCACTTAGGGGTGCTCAATGATTTTAATTCGTTTCTACAATCTTTTAGACTTTAATATTTACCCAATTCCAATCATTACACTTATCAGTAATTAACGAATAAATAAATGCATTACATTTATTTATTTTAAGTTTAACTTACTTTTCAAATACAAAATTAATATTCATAATTCCACACCATACCTACTACACCGTATTTTTATGAGTTAAGTATTTGAGAACGTTTTCAAACCAAAATGAAACCGAAATGTAATTTTCGGAATTCCATATTTTAAAGGCACTGTTTTCGCCGGAATCCAATTTTTACAGATTATATGACCTGTTTCAAAATGTTGAGTGCATTTCCACCGACAAATCTTTTGAAGGCATACGTGTAATGAATTTCTTTGAAATTTAATAAAACAAACTCAAACACAACCGTTCGAGCCAAAAGTACTTAACAGAATCCTTTCAATTTCCATGTTCTCTACTCTATCGTGATTAAACGAATAAACGCTTATTTCGATTTACCTAATCATGTTTAATATCGTGAACTGGAATAGGTTTGTTCATGAATATAAATTAGTGTTTATTTTTGTCTTATTATTCTGTACAATACGGAGAATCAAACCGATAAAAAGTTTGAAATACCTGGAGAAACTTATGTGTATGTTTTACCCGCATTAGCAACTTTATTTTCACAACTTTTTTTGCTCAAGCTCTTCAGCCGAAATTCGCTTATTTTCCTCCAGATGATTAAAGAGAAGCCAAAAAAAAAAACTATATCTTAGAAAGCACTTGAAATTTTCGAAAATGTTCCGAGTTATTAATTATTTTCTGAGTAGAGAAAATAATATCAAATAATGGATCCCCGATGTTTTTGTTTATTTAGTTTACTGTTATAAGACCTCGCTTGAAGTAAATAAAACGAGGGTCTCGAAAGAGTTGAAACATTTAAACCTAGTTCACAAACGGCAACTTGAACTGCGATTTCGGTTGCTGAGACTTGTTTATGTTTACCTTTTGAACTAGACGAAGAGATGCATATCTCCAGTCTCCCTACAAGCATGGGAGACTTTCAGCAACCAAAATGTAAACATAAATATCAACCAAAAATGTAGTTCAAGTTGCCGAGCGTGTACGAGGCTTTAGGAAAACGTATTCCCTTTATTAGATTTATGCCAAATAGTGTAGTTTTCGAAATATTAAAAATGTTTGTTTACACAATGTGTCCGTCTTATCCGACTTTCCCCTAAGGCCGGAAAAAATATCGAATTCTTCTTTTGTAAGCCACACTTCTATGAATCAAATTAAAAAAAAAATCTAACATTGCAATGGGGTTTTATCACTCTTTGCACTCCAGATTTTTTTGGTCAAAAATAACTTAACTGTTCTATAGCATGCAATTTTGTTTCATATAGTTTTTTGGTTCAAATTATTGCAATTTATTTATTTTCAGAAATTATTTGTACTATACCCGCCTCGTGTTCAACTTCGATGCACAGGGAAATGGCTTAATTCTCAAGAAATTCGAAAGCACGGGAATCTCGTGACGTTTCTTGTTTCCTGAAATCCCTGTTGATATTTTTAAGAGTGAACAGTCACACGTAAAAATCCGCTAACTTCAGAACAGTTATCTCCTGAGTCTCCTAAAAATGATAAGATTTCGCGCGTTTCTCACCCATGTGTCAAAAAACAATTATTTTCCATCCTTTTCTACCAGGTGTTAACTGCTACCACAACTGCAAGAGTCCAATCATATTTTTTGAGTTGAGAAAAGTTGTGTGATGTGTTCGATGGAGACTAGTGATTTTCATAGCCGAAAAAGCTGTTGAACAACCTCTGCTTCGCAAACTCAGCAGATCTTCTACGATTTTTCATCGATTCCGTCGAGTGTGTTCTGAAGAATATTACGTTTTTTTTAATAAATTATACATTTTTAAGAAGAAAATACATTTTTCCACTCGAAACAAGTATAAAATACAAATTTGAGATTGATTGATAAAAATGGGACTGGGGGAATGGTTTCAAAGTTTCCTACAAAACTCGACAGAAACCCGTCTCAAGCTTTCAGGAGCATTTGAAAATATTTGTAAAGCACAAAAGAAAACCGTTTCGTGCTTACAGTTTTTTTTTGACAGTTGTTTTCCTGTACTCTTTTGCTGTCCTGAAATCGTCCTTTAATTTCAGCTGTTGAAAAAACAGGAGCAAAGCGTCCCGACCACAGCAAAAAGATTAACTGTGTAGGTTTTAAAATTGGGTCTTGCCAAATGAAATCATTTAAACAAGAGGAGAGGTGAAATTTGGTGTAGAATTAAATAATTCTCAGCAGTTGGTTATCATCTAGTAAAATAAACACAGACTAGTTTAAAAAATCAATATTTATTATGTAAAATAATCACTCTGTAAAACAATTGGTAGACAATAATATTATCTGGTGCAAAGGAGCAACAAGGAACCGGGGGGGGTTTACACATTCGTAATCATATCGTAAATGTGTTATCATATCATAACATCATTAAAACGCTTCTAAACAAACATTCGTTGTCCACTGATCCTGACCTCGCGAAAAACTTTACGAAAACAATTAGATAAGTAAGTTTTTAGCTACGTAGTTATGCAAGAAGGAAAATTACTTTCGTCTTTCTCAACGACTGAAGTTATAACAGCTTTGTTGTTTTTTTTTTATGTTGTTCAAAAATGTGTGGGCTTACAAATATTGTTGGAAACTCTTCGAGTTCTAAATTTTTGTTTTATGTTTTTCAATTTTACTTGTACCTATTAATTTGAAGCATTTTTGATTGGTTTATTTTTTGTTTGGCTAGCAACAGTTATAAGTGTTACAGTATTTCTTATCCGATTCGTATCTGCTAAAAGGGGAACACCAAGTTGATGTGTGGTCGTCATACGTTAGTTTTCTTTAGACAAATTATTTATTTCGTTTGCCGCAAAAGGGGAACACTTGTATTTTTTTTGTTTTCTGCGAAGTAGATGTTTTTTTTTTGTTGTTGGTGAAATATTGAAATCGGAAGTTTATCTCCATTACAATAAGTTGTACCTAATTAAAAAAAATATTTTTATTAATAACGAAATTAAAGTTTTTTTTTTCAATTCAATTGTTTTTTAATATTTCCAAAAACATCTTCAATGGCTGTTTGAAGATATTTTTTTTTTTTGAATTAACAAATATTTTTTTAGTAGATACCTCAAAAAATGTTGAATATTGACAATTTCTACTATCTTAGTCTCATGTGAAAGATTTCTATGGGTGGTGTAAAATCACTTGATGGCTGTTCAAGAAAAATTACACAGTAATGCTCATTCTATATTTCCGATCTTTGATTGGGAGACAAGACAAGAAGAACCTACCTTTGTAATAGAAAAATAGATTAGAACCCCTGAAAACAGTTCAAAGCAAAAAATATTTAGAAAAATCTCAATGTCAGAAAAACTTTGGATTCAAAGGATTTTTTCAACTTAAAACCTTCAATTCGCAACAGAAAATCTTTAAAAGCAGGGATCAACTTCCTCATTCCGTTTTGTTTTTTTTTCAGTTTTGTCTATGGGTAAGATTGATGTTCACAATTACTTTTTTCAGTTGTACACTTCAAAACGATACAAGTTTGTCAATTAGATCAACAAATGCTCATAGCTCAGAGCTTTCGAACTGTGCTCAACAAAATCGAGCACTCTCGCTCGTTGCCCGCCCAAAAAGCTCGCCTAAATTCGATATTTCACATTTTCACACACTTTAGAGAGCTTTACTATACAAAAATTTGATGAAGCGGTTCGCGTGCCTTTAACATGATTTGTCACGACATGGGTTCAAGCTAGCAATTTCTCCGGAATATTATATTATATATAGCTTTTGTTTTTTTTTCTAGTGAAGTTAGTTAACTTTTTACTGTTTACTGCAAGAATAGCTCTTTGTATAGAACAAGTAGAACAAAAAAGATAAAAGGGCATAAAAAAGAATCATTCTAATTCCCGTCTTGAAATTCAACACCCGAACGAAGCTTTATGGCTGCAAAGCTTTGTCGGGCGCGTGCGCTCCATTTTGTTCTAAAAAAGTCAAGTGGTCTAAAACAAAAAATGGTACCTAAAGCGTGGAGGCAAGGCATTGTACGTTTAGGGTTTTGAGGAGCTAAGCATTTTAGTCGGGGTACAAACCTTGCAACTGGACTAACAAGTGAGATTTTCTTTACATTTTCATAAGATATCCTCTCTCTCTCTGTCTTCTCATTTCTTCTGCTATGCGAAGCCTATCCTTATAGAATACTCTATCATCAACGGCCATAGAAAACTGGTAACGAGTGTACAGATACATTGTGTTTGGTTTATCTATAGATAAGTCATCGAGTTACACCGGAAATGGTCATCTAAAGTGGCTACATCGCACGATATTTACAATTCCGTAGCCACGTGCTATCCGATTTCCTTATTATGAGTCAATTCGCTTGTTACACCTCTCTTTCTTACAGTAGTGAAATCTGTTCGATCTATATTATCTATACAGCATTTGAGTTCAACCTTCAGCTTATACAGGTTGAGATCTAGCGTTTCGCTAATCCCATGTTTTGTTGAAGCTCTTAGAGAGCTTCAACCTTCTCCAACAGCAGTTCAACACTGTTTTCGAAATATTTGTGGAGTTTCATTTATCATAAGCCTATTAAAATAGCGGTAGCCCACACAAACCACAGCTGCTTCTGGTATGATTATATCGATTTCAAAATTTTATTCCTAACATTACTACAAGCTAAATGGATTTCGCTAAACAACCGAACCGGTAGTCGAACTTCCGCATCGAATCTCATCATGCTTCTTCCTCCTATTTACTCAAACGAAATAGATGTCAAACTTCAGCGAAAAGGATTGCACTCAAACCTCTTCGCCTTCGTCCGAATTGGTTAACCGAACTTGGGCCGGTTCCGTCGTAACGCCGTTGATCGCCAGCTGCTGATCTCGCCACGGAGTCGTTAGAATTTTAATTCTCTGTAAATAGAAAAATGTAATCAAATATCCCTTCAAAACAATCAATTAAAAAAAGTCACTCACTTGCTTGAACGACCCAGGCGTAACGATCAACTTGTAAAAAGCTACCAGAGGGATCATGATCATCGAGGAGCCGGCAATGCACCAGCCGAGGACGTTGGCCCACGGCGGATATACGTAGCCCTCGTAGCTGAGGGGTTCGTATCCGATCAGGCCATAGATGATGATGAAGAGCAGGAATAGAGGGGCGACGAATTTCCAGCACACTCGCCAGTAGATGCCTGGAGCGAATCCGATCATGTCCCGGATGTCTTCGCAGAAGCGTTCGGTTCCTGAATTAAAAAAAAAATATTTATAGCAGCTGTTTTTGAAGAAATGTAGTGTTCCAAGTTCTTATTTGAAGTAAGATTTTGTCCACGTCTGAAAGTTTTGTGTCATCAGATATCAATTCCTGGCTATTTTCTACAAAATTGTTTAAAACCCTTAAATTTTTCAAAAGGATGAAACACTATTTTGAACCAAAATTTGCGGACCATGCATATTCTTTATCGTATTTGATTACATTGCATGATTTTATTACGACAATACAATCCAAATCAATAAAATGTGTGCTAATGGCCTCCAAAATAATACGTATACACTGGTTTTGCTGCATTATACGATATGTTTACACGTATATTTGTGTTGCAAATTCGAAATACCCACCAAATGGTTGTCTGGGACGATGATCAGCCATGATTGACAGAGTTTGTCGTACTTTGCATAAAATAATTCGAAATTAAGATTTTTTTTTTAACATAAAATACGATATATATTATCATAACAACCAGGTGGGCTTGTGATATAGCTCAGTTGGCAAGTCTGTTGTCTCCTGAGCCGATGTCCGTGAGTTCGAGCCCAAAAGTAAATATCGAACACAGTTGTACCGGATAAGTTTTTCAATAACTATCCGCCAACTGTAACGTTGATAAAGTCGCGAATGCCATAAATATGGTAAAACGACTATAATCGAAACAAAAAAAAAAAAAATAACAACCAGGTGTTAGATCTTAGCAGAAAGAAAGTAAGCTAGCAAGTTTGCTTGCCACTTGGAGATATATGTATATAACTGCATTGATTCGTAACAATGTGCATGCAATCGTATACCTATGCAAATTAATTCGCGTGTCTGATTTTCGTAAAACGTATTTGCTGGCAATCGTAAAAGAATACAAATAAGTTCAATAAAATCGTTTATGATAATAAGACATCGATGATTAGAATCGTATTTAAGGAGGCTTCAAAATGTTGATCTATTTTTAGATCAACGATGACGTGTTCTTTGATTTAAAAGATCTTAGTTATAGAAATATACGATTTGCTTTTGGTTTAATGCCTTTGAAGCAAATCCCCTCGAATTTATATATTCCAGATAGCGTCGAGGAACCATCATGAGCTGCAAATCGTATCGTCAGGGTATCAAGTCCAGGTACTAACAATAACTTCATGAACGTTGAAAAAAATCAGCTATCAGGCAAATAATAAATTTGTACGATATAAACTTGAATTTGACAGCAAAAACGCATTTCTTTGAAATAATTTTATTTTTATTATTTTTGGGGATGAATAAACCAATTGATTTAAAATTCAAAAAAAAAATTTAATTTTTATTCAACTGATGGAAAATGAAAGTCGCAAAAGACGACCAAATAAGTCGTCAAACTTTCCATATTGTTACGAAAATTGTCGTATATAAAGATATTCCCAATCAGAGTAGTCGTAAATGATGCCAATGACAAATCGTGTAAATCGAAATTCAATACAATCCAAACCAAGAATATGTGGGCTAATGTGCCTGTATGGCCTCCAAAATGATAAATATATACTGGTTTTGCTGCATTATATACGATATGTTTACACGTATATTTGCGTTGAAAATTCGAAATACCCACCAAATGGTTGTCTGGGTCATGAGATCGAATCTCGGTCACGGCATACATAGTACTCTTTCTGTGGGCTGGTGGTGTTAGCATTAGTAAGATGCTAGCTATTATATCCATGGAAGATGTATGCTTTAGTCTTAAGTAGAATTCAGATCTCTTTAAAGAAACATGAAGTTTTACTGAGCTCCTGTGGGTGTTCGTTTTTAAAATGTTTTAGTTTGACAATAAAAGAAGCTACGTGATTCTAACATTTCATAGCGTTGTTTCAGGAGATCCAATTATTATTATTGTTATTTGAGACCCTTTAACCACACAAATCATTCGGGTCTAAGGAGGTACAATAAGATTAAAATTTAACTCATCGTTGTTTTAGCATAGTTTTTTTTTTAGTTTTCTAAATCAATAGGAACATATTTTTAATTATGTACATCAAAATGACATCGCTTTTTTTTTAATTGAAATAACAAGTTCGGTAAAAAAAACAAAATATGGATAAGGTACGATTGTAGACAGCGTTGATTCATGAGATTAAAAAGGGTCTTCTAATCTTACTCTTGCAGACTTTGATCTACAATTTTGATAAAATAATATAAAATTTGGAACTGTTTCTAGAACTATTATCACAGTAATAAAAAGTACATAATCCAGATCATTTTTCTCAAGTCAGTTTGAAACATCATCCCGAAAAATATTTCATATTTCAATATTTTTAATCAAATGAAACATATGCGGTCGTTTTGAACTATTTATGTTTGAAAGTTTTGTTTTCTTTTTGAAAAGGCTTCTTGAAAAGTTATTTTTCAGATTTTCTTCGAGCAGAGTAGAGATTTCTGTTCACATTTTAATATTTTTTCTGTAGAAGTAAGATAAATATTTTTTCATTGTTATTTTTTCAATGGTCCATGGGAAGGGAGGGTTTCAAAATTCAAGTTAAGCTTGAAACGGATTTCTAACATTATTTTCTGACTCATAATTATCACACAAATTTAGGAAATAAAAATGTAATCTAAAATAAATGTCAGATCAGGTAAGTAAATTACCATGAATAATTGTTAGGATGATAATTGTTAATTATTATTCATCTTAATTTACATTTCTTTTCTTCATTTTCAACTAAAGGGTTAATTGAAAAATATCGCTGGAGTGTTTTTCATTTGGAAAAAAAAATATTTTAATTGAGAAAAAAGTGAAAGCTTTATGTTTTTAAAACACCGAAAATTCTGAATTGAAAAACATAGACAAACTTATCAAAAATAATTCTTAAAATTTGAATACTTTAATTTTAAAACTTTGTAATTTAATTAATTTGTAATTTTTTTTTTGTTAAATTAAAACAAAATATGAAGATTAAAAAGACAAGTGTTTTACGATAGAAAAAATTTTTTTTTTCAATAAACACGTCTTACCATTTGAAAAACTTATTTATAGTATTTAGTTGATAACTAAAGGTAGAAGCATTTTTGGCGCTTATGTTTTAGTGATAGACTTGGTAGACGTCCTGGACTCAAATTTTTTTGTCAAATATAAACTATTATATTTAGTTTTGGTGGTATGGAGTTTTAAAATGTGTCAGTTTTAAGTAAAATCAATCATTGATAACTGATTAACTATCTAACCTACATTTATGAAAAATCCAATTCTGACTTCGTTTATTATACTTTATTCAGTTAAGGAATAATATTTTGATGATGATGATGCATGATCTAAAAAAGTTAAATTCAACAGTTTTTAAAAATTTGAAAAAATAACATAAGGTACAAGTATTTTAAACATTTCTGCAGAAAGTTAAAAAAAACTGATTTCATTTTACAAATTTGGAGAAACCTGCAAAACAATGGGACTTTTTCTGCGACTCGAGTGACGTGACTTACGGAATTTCACATCGTTTTGCTGGCTTAAAGATTCTCTTTAGACTTGAAATGAAATTGGTCTTCAGATCTCATCAATACTCAAATTTCTTCTCTGAAGCATTTTCTGGAGTCAGGACGAAGAAGTGAAATTTCGCGAGTCACGTCACTCGAGTCGCAGAATAAGCCCCGATTAGATTTATGCATTAAAAATATCTTAAGTTCAATGAATAAAACTTCTTTTAAAAAGTCTTAAAAAAAAACAAAAGTAAACAAATAGATAACTTCTATAACTTTCTTCGAAGATCGCATAGTAACTTGAAGTCTTGAGAAAAGTTGATAATTCATTTAAAACTTTTATTTTAAAATGTTACATTTTTGTTTGAAAGTTTTGTCAAAAAAGTGCAAAACTTTCTTAAAAAAAACTTCAAACTATAACAAACAAACAATAACATAAGCTGAGAGAAAAATTGCATATTTAGATTCAGAGCATTCAAATTAGTCAAAATAACGTACAATGAATATATGTAACACCTCGAAAAAATGTTAATTTTGTGTTAGTCACACAAATTTATAAAAACTTTTTTAAATTTGATTATGAGCATTGAGAAGAACATGCAAAAAAAAAATTGAGGCTGAAATAGGTTTCTTGAAGAATATATCATATCAGCATAACAACTGTTATGACAAAATCATTTTTTTTAAATCAAAATTTTGAGTTAAGTAGAGAATATTAGATTTTTGATTTTTTTTCTAATTCTGTGGACCATCGTGAGAGGTAAACGCCTGATACATATAGTGTCCAATTTGTTGATGCGGATTAGAGTTTAGGTCAATTGAATTGCAAACGGAATTTTTCAATTAGAAATAAGTTTCAATTTGTGAACGTCATAAAGTGTCATAAAGTGTCATGTCGAAATTCAACTCAACTTGAGCAGCCACCATCTTTGTTTGTACAAAAACCTTGCATTTATGCAAGCTTCCATTTTTATCTTTAAGTTGGGATGAATTTCCCCGATCCCTTCATAAAGCTTCTAGAAGAAAACGCGAAAAACTTGCATATTTCGTTTTTTTGTACTTCTATCAGTGTTCAATGTTTCGTCACAGCTCTGTAGTTTAACTCAGATTGGACATACAAGACATACACTTTACTAACATATAGTCCTTCTGAAAGTAATTTCGTAAAATCATTTATCTACAGTTTATCAGAATCGATATTTTAATTAACGTACCATTTTCAAATATTAATCGCTATTCAGTCTTTCTTTATTCTTTTTTGTTTTAGTGAAATCAAATCTTCACCCGGGCATCACTCACCCGCACTGACAACTTCCTCGGTTTGCTACCGATAGTTTCATGTTCACAAATCGTGCAAAACCGAATAAATAAACAAACAAGATGACAACACTTATAGTGTTTTCGTTTATTCGTAGTGGTAACCTGTTATCCAGTTTTGCCCTAACTGCTGTCAAGCAGGCGGTTGCAACCCGTAGAAGTTGTCAGTGTTGGGGGTAAGCATAAGGGTGAGTATAGAAACCATATATTTACATCGTCCCGGGTGACGGTTCTGTTTGTTTATTCAGAAAAAGTTTTACCCCGCGCTAGTGGAGAAAAACGAAAACGGCATATGCTTAGCTTAGCTTAGCTTAGCTTGTTTGACTACTCATATCCACCTTCAATCATTTAACCCGAAATGCTTCACTAACATTATTTTGAAACATTTTAATTCTTTGATTAATTGGACAAACATATTGAATACATTTCGAGCTCCATGATCGCTGGCGTGGCTAAGTAGAACGAGCTCCACATCGCCAATGGTTGCTACTCCGTGATTGATCGAGGCCATCAGTTTTGTGCAAGGGCCAAAAGAATGCAGCTTGGGATTAGCAATTCATTCTCAAAGCACAAAACTCATGCTCTCCCTTTAAAAAAGATCAATAACAGCGCCGGCCACGTCCTAGTAGTCAATGAGGGATGAAGGAAGGATTGTTAGTAAGATACTTTTTAGGATCAACCATAAATCTGTTATTCCAGTATTCTTCAAAAGCTTATTTGAAAAATTCTGAAACAATGATAAGTCAGTATCACCAGCAATAGAAACCGTCTATACGTCTTCGAATCTATATTCAAGTATCTCAGGAAAGGGTTGAATAAGTAAGGGAGAGGTCATAGATCAGGAGCCATTTTTGGTAAATGGTGCGATCTTCATTTTACCTACACCTCCTATGCTCCTAGACATTTCCTTACGGAACTCCTATTAACATGCGCAAAGCGATTTTAATTGAAAAATTCAAAAAAATTAACACTCTAATAATAAGAAAAGTAACCATTCGAATATCCCACAACCTAGCTGTTTCCCTACAGTAATCTCTAACACAGGACAGAATTAAAAAGACTTCTGAAAAGAATTAACAAATACACACCAAACCAAAACATGGTATGAAGAATTTAAAAGATGCAGATGATGCAATTTGAAAACATGTGAGAAAGGTTTGCAGAAAATTTGTCATTTGAAAAACTTTGCGATTCGTTGCAAATATCTGTCTCATATTTTGTTGTTTAATACTATGGAGAAAAACGAAAACGGCATATGATTAGTATACTGCAGTTCGTTAAATTATTCAAAAAATGCAATAAATACTATTATGGTAAAGTAACCATAACTTCTTCAATTTTCAACCGATTTTTACAAATAACTACTTGAAATCTTTGAATTGACATTTAAGGCCAATAGAGAATAATTTTTTTTAAATGTTACCATCGAGCCTAAAACTTCCGCCGAAACTAAATTTTCTCTAGATAAATGCGATTTTTATAAGTTTTTCTATCATAAAGTCACAAATATCAACAATACTGTTGATTAAACGTAAAAATGAAGTTCAAATGATCGATAGAGAATTTATTCACCTTAATATGACAGATTTCCAATTACTGTTATGCAATCCGAGATATTTCACTCTAAGTAAAAGTACTTTTTTTTATTTTTTCATATTTTCATAATTGGAGCATAACTCAAAAACTGTTCTACTGAGAACTTTTTCAGCGCCCTATTTCACATTAAAAACTACCCTCAGCATACTTAGTTAAAAAATGCTGTTAACAAGTGTAATGAACGAAAAATTCCGATTTTTTTATCTTTCCACCATTTGAACATTTAAACTTAAAATTTAAATTTTTTAGAATTTAAATTTTCAATCATTTATAAATTTGAAAACCTATTTCGAATTTAGAAGTTTTAGAAACTTGGATCTTAAGAATTTTTAGACTTGGTTTTTGAATATCAAAATTAGGCTTTTCCTAAACCAGAATTAATAAAAAAATGACATTACAAAATCAAGAGATTCAGGTTGATAATATTGTCTCAAATTTTAAAATATCAAAATATTGCTGGAATATCATAATTTTAACCTCAAAAACTGGAATGATGAAAATTTGGTAAAGGCTTCAAATATTTTTTTTAGAAACGATTTAGACAGGAATGGGATTTTATTATGATATTTCAAATTACTAGACTTATAGTCATTGTTTACATATTACCCTATTGAAACGATTCTGCAAAAAAAACTATCCGATAAAACAAAAATTTTCAAAAAAAATACTCCCTTCTCCATTATAATTACTATCACATTTTAAACTAACTACAACAAACCCTAGCTTAGGGGCAAAAGTTATAATTCAAATATCAAATGATGAGATATTGGTATGAAGAATTGATCTTGAAACTTACCGTAAATCCACGAAACAGCAATCGCCTCGAACAGCACAGCTATCAGTATCGAGTAGCCAGCAGCATAACGATCCAACAGCTGGAAGAAGTAGAAACCTCCCTGGGTACAGCTAGCCAATCCAACGAAGAAATACAGCGTAAACAGACCGGCCACAAACACCTCTCGATTACGTCCGATCTTCGGGAATTCATCACTTAACGCAGTAATGATAGCTTCAGATCCACCGAACTAGAAACGTTGAAAAAGATTTTGAAATACTTTTCTCAATTTGAAAAACTAAAATCACTTACCGAACTGTCCAATCCCAAGGTGAGCAACATCATGAAGAATATGAGCGCCCAAAAGATACTTCCGGGCATGGTCGCGATGGCTGCTGGATAAACCACAAACACCAACCCCGGTCCTTCGGTGGCAACGTCCTCAATGTTTTGTCCACTAGCGTGGGCCATGTACCCGAGTACCGAAAAAATCACGAAACCCGCCACGAAGCTGGTCGCCGAATTGATACAACTGGTCAGCAGAGCGTCCCTGTTGGAAGAAAGTTACAGTTTAAATTGGTTTTGGGTCACAATTGATAAATCATCAACGTACTTGTAGACATTGTTGTGGTATTTGTTGTACGAGGCATAAGCCAGTAGGACTCCAAAGCCAGGACCCAGTGAGAAGAACACCTGTGTCGCAGCATCGACCCATACCTCAGGTTTGTAGATCACGTCGAAGTTCGGACTCAGATAGTACTGAATGCCGGAGGCTGATCCAGGAAGGGTGATTCCACGAACCAATAAAATCATAAGCACTGCATACGGGAACAAGGCCGTAAACCAGACGACCTTTCCGGACGTACTGATACCCTTCCACAGCGAGAAGTAACAGATCAGATAAACCACCAACAAGCAGACGGCCATATCCCACTTGATGGCACCAAGGTCGTGCAGTCCGGCGCTTTTGTTCAGCTCCAGAATGTAGTGGCTAAAATGATAGGACAACTACAGCCTCGAACTAAAATTTTAAGATCGACAAACCTACTTAAAGTACTCGGCAGCCGCCGAGGTGAACTTCGTTTCATTACCCACAACAGCCGTGGTCACATTGGTGAGCGTGCCGTTGATCGTGGTGGTCGTTATGATGCTCGAAACGGCTGCTGCCGTCCGGTTAGCTCCACCGAACTCGAACGGTTTACAGAGCGGCGTATTCCACTCGTTGTCGCACAACGTCCACGGTAACTGACTGGTGAACGAAGCGAAGAAGAATCTCAACGACCAGGCGATGATCACGTTGTAATAGAAGTCGACGTAGAAGGCAATAAGTACTACTGCGTAACCGATACCTGGGAGAACAACAAAACTTCACTGTAGAAAAAATTGAATTAAAGAGAAAGATTTAGTTACCTTTGAAGAGTGGCACTAGACGGCCCCAACAGGTGATGGCTCCCTTTCGATTGAACTGACCTAAGGCCAGCTCCATATAAAACAGAGGGATACCTCCAACGATCAACATGACGCCGTACGGTACCAGGAACGCACCTGTGAAGGATAATGACAGGAGTAAAATAAGAACATAAAGTTTATTATTATTGTTTATCATTATTGTTTATTATTATTGTTTATTATTATTATTATTATTATTATTGTTTATTTTTTTCATCGATTCTTTCATGTAAAATACTGTGCTCAATTTTGACCAAGACGTCTTTCATGGTAAAAATATCTGGTCTAAAAGACACTGCATTCGATAATCGTACGAAAATGCTATTTTGCAAATCATATAAATGGTGTATTGAAACATTACAATCTACCATTGATAAAGTTCATCATGTTATACAAGCTTGTCCTGCTAGCTATGACAGGTAGTATTTTTCCGCTATATGGTTAAAAAATGCTCTGAAGTACACTATTTATGTAGATTGCGGAATTGCGGATGCTACATTTCCACCGTAGAGCAGCTCTCATCAACTTCACACTATATCCTCATAAAGAAAGCTCGATGATCGCTGACAAACGAACTGCAGCACATAAGAGCACCTGCAACGGTTCAGGCGTAAATATTGGTTTTAAGAGCATCTGTATTCGTGGTGTATTTTTGGGTCTAATTTATACAAGAATTGAACCAAAGAAATTAGATCCGATCCAATGAAAAAACTGGCAACTGCACTCGTGTTCCATTAACTGTCAAACGGTTTAGAACTGCGTCAAATTGGATCCAAATCTCATCAGTTTTGGATCAATCCTTATACCAGCTCTAAAAAAAGTTGAGTTGAAACTGGTATAATGCATCCCCAGTGCGGTTGCTCGGGTCGGAATTTGGGTCTAAACCGGCTGTTTGGACCACGGATACAGGTGCTCTAAGTATACCAGTTTTAGCAAAATTTTAAATTTTAGAATCGGCTAAAACACTCACTCCCCACCGGTGTAGGAGCAAATTTGAAACGGAAACACTTTCATTGCAGACACTCAATAATTGAGATGAAAAAACTCATTTTATTAGAAAAATTGCATAAGTTTTGAGTTTCACGGTTAATTGTCTTAAAATTAATTCTACGAATATTCTTTTTGACCGAACAATGATTTCAACTATTCTACCAGGATTTCATTAATTTAAAAGCAAAAATGACTACACAACGAGGAAAAAAGGTCAATTGAAACAATTCTTCAATTAATTCAATCAAATTGCTTTGAATCAATGGAATAAGGTTTTGTTAAAATGAAATGAAAAGCAATATTTTTTCCAAGTTATTGCTGACATTGATAAAGGAAATGAGAAATGTTTATCCCAAAGTCAAAGGAAATTTTCCTTTGATTTGTCGACATTTTTGTTTGAAAAAAACTTGTTTCACTATTTGTAAATTTATGTATGGATACAGACAAATATGCTGATATTTACGAAAACTCCGAGCAATCCATACGAAACTAAAAATCTCTCAATATCTCAAATAAAACAAAAATTATAGAACAAACAATAAACATTTATTTTACCTCATCGAAAAAGTATTAAAATTTTCTTTTCGTTTATTTTTTTCAAATTTTAGAACGCTTATTAGATTCACTAATTCGTCGAGCCCAAATGAAAAGCGTTTTATTCAATTATATTAAATCGAGAATAATGTGACATCTATTATTTATACTTGATATGGTTTTTATTAACAGCTTTTCTCAATTTATGTAACGTATAGGCTGGTTGAAGCGAAAATAAAAACATTCAAATAATATCTCAAAAAGAAACTATTATCACACTCAATGTTACCCAAACATGTGTGAAAGAAATCATTGTTGGCTAAAATTTTCTCACCGTGAACTAAATCGGTCTGTCGTATATTTTGAAATCCTGTTCCAAATTTGCATGAATTTGGAACAAAGGCGTATAACTGTTGGGAATTTTGAAATCGATAACTGTGCTAAAACAGCAATTTACGCCACCGGTGCTAGCTGAAATGTTTTAGCGTGGTCGAAAACCGTGTTTTGCATCTACCGTTGGGACAGCCCTAACAGTCCAAATAAAAGATATCTCGTTTTTCGCTTACTTCTAATGTGCTACACTTAGAAGCAAAACCCAAATGTTTAAAAACTTATGATGAAGCATTGTTCTGCAAAATTAAAAACAACACTATGAGTAACTCAAAGATATTCAATTTGTAAAATATAGTCTTGAGGATTCTGAGATATAGAATGCCAAATGTTTGTGCTTCCCGGCAAAGATTTAATGTAGATATTAATATTGTAGAGTGGTTGAACTTGACTCGTCCTTTAAACCTAAAATAGAAAATTTTAAATTTTTCATCAGGGGAAGAACGTCGAGAATTTCTTATCTAAGAATTTGATCTCCGAATACCAAGAACTGATTTCAGTTCTCCATATTTTTGTTTCTGAAGTTGAAAAATTGATTTTTTTTCTTTTTTTTATATGTACATTTTTCTAATCTGTCGATTTTATTCTCAATCCTTTTACTAAAACATATTGGGCTAAACATGGATGGGTTGCTTCTGACGATATTCCGAAACACAACTTCAGATTCCGAAATTTGAAGCTCAAGAAAATTAATTTCTTAATCCAGATATTAATCCCAAAATACCAAATTATGGATGTTGTACTTTCAAATACTGTCTCTGTTAATAAATTTAACCATATTAAAATTTTTGTGAAATAAATCAAGTATTTGCAAACCTGAATTCTATATAAAAAAAATGGCTTTCTGAAACCTGAATCCATATCTGAATTTCAAATCGGAATCATAATTTGAAACTATATTCTGAATATGCAATCTAAAATCTAAATCTTAATTCTGCTAACCGTAATCTGAATTTGAAACATGATTTTGAAATCTTAAACTGAAATTTAAATCAGAAATCTGAATCTGAAATCTGAATCTGAAATCTTAATCTGAAATCTGAATCTGAAATCTGAATCTGAAATCTGAATCTGAATCTGAAATCTGAATCTGAAATCTGAATCTGAAATCTGAATCTGAAATCTGAATCTGAAATCTGAATCCGAAATCTGAATCTGAAATCTGAATCTGAAATCTGAATCTGAAAACTGAATCTGAAATCTGAATCTGAAATCTGAATCTGAAATCTGAATCTGAAATCTGAATCTGAAATCTGAATCTGAAATCTGAATCTGAAATCTGAATCTGAAATCTGAATCTGAAATCTGAATCTGAAATCTGAATCTGAAATCTGAATCTGAAATCTGAATCTGAAATCTGAATCTGAAATCTGAATCTGAAATCTGAATCTGAAATCTGAATCTGAAATCTGAATCTGAAATCTGAATCTGAAATCTGAATCTGAAATCTGAATCTGAAATCTGAATCTGAAATCTGAATCTGAAATCTGAATCTGAAATCTGAATCTGAAATCTGAATCTGAAATCTGAATCTGAAATCTGAATCTGAAATCTGAATCTGAAATCTGAATCTGAAATCTGAATCTGAAATCTGAATCTGAAATCTGAATCTGAAATCTGAATCTGAAATCTGAATCTGAAATCTGAATCTGAAATCTGAATCTGAAATCTGAATCTGAAATCTGAATCTGAAATCTGAATCTGAAATCTGAATCTGAAATCTGAATCTGAAATCTGAATCTGAAATCTGAATCTGAAATCTGAATCTGAAATCTGAATCTGAAATCTGAATCTGAAATCTGAATCTGAAATCTGAATCTGAAATCTGAATCTGAAATCTGAATCTGAAATCTGAATCTGAAATCTGAATCTGAAATCTGAATCTGAAATCTGAATCTGAAATCTGAATCTGAAATCTGAATCTGAAATCTGAATCTGAAATCTGAATCTGAAATCTGAATCTGAAATCTGAATCTGAAATCTGAATCTGAAATCTGAATCTGAAATCTGAATCTGAAATCTGAATCTGAAATCTGAATCTGAAATCTGAATCTGAAATCTGAATCTGAAATCTGAATCTGAAATCTGAATCTGAAATCTGAATCTGAAATCTGAATCTGAAATCTGAATCTGAAATCTGAATCTGAATCTGAAATCTGAAATCTGAATCTGAAATCTGAATCTGAAATCTGAATCTGAATCTGAAATCTGAATCTGAAATCTAAATCTGAAATCTGAATCTGAAATCTGAATCTGAAATCTTTTTTTTTTTTTTTTGTACGTTTTATTTAAAGAGGGATTAACCAAGAGTTTTCACCCTAAATCTGAAATCTGAATCTGAAAACTGAATCTGAAATCTGAATCTGAAATCTGAATCTGAAATCTGAATCTGAAATCTGAATCTGAAATCTGAATCTGAAATCTGAATCTGAAATCTGAATCTGATATCTGAATCTGAAATCTGAATCTGAAATCTGAATCTGAAATCTGAATCTGAAATCTGAATCTGAATCTGAAATCAGAATCTGAAATTTGAATCTGAATCTGAAATCTGAATCTGAAATCTGAATCTGAATCTGAATCTGAATCTGAATCTGAAATCTGAAATCTGAATCTGAAATCTGAATCTGAAATCTGAATCTGAAATCTGAATCTGAAATCTGAATCTGAAATCTGAATCTGAAATCTGAATCTGAAATCTGAATCTGAAATCTGAATTATGATTTGTTAATAGACATAAGTATTGTAAGCATTCAAATCACTGAGTTCAACTCGTTGTTTGTAATTTCCATTATTGGCTATTGTAGAGTTGTTATTTTTTTGTATTAATTTTTTTCACAAATTTTTGTCCATTTTCAGACTAATTTATCTGTTTTCAACATTAAATTTTTCTTACTCTTATTAAAAATTTACACGAAATCTACACGAATTAAATCTATTATTTGTTTAGAACATGTTTAATAAGTGCTTTTTCCACAGTGTATTATGCAAAATCTCATAATGACTTTCTTATCAAATCCAAAATTCCTTGATATTGATTATATTGATTTATTGATTGTAAGTGTATCTACTTGTCGCCATTAAAATAAATAGAAATCAAAATGATCTTATTCTCTTAATTTTCCTTTACTATTCTGTTAATTTCTCAAATGCTTGAATCCGATACTCATTCTTCAATTCAGAATTCAAAAATGAAAAATCAACAAATTTTAACTTTTGATCTTTCAAATGAAAAGTTCTTGGAAAAAATATTTCGGAAATTTTATTTTTCTATGAACATAAATATATGACTGCTGAATTTGGGATAAAAATTTGGCAACCCTTTCCACAACTGTTGAATTCTTTGTCTCGTATGGGTTCTTTGAAAGTATTAAGAATCGCCAAACTTTTAAAAAAAATTCTATTCTGCACTAAAGCAATAGTTTATGTCGTACTTCTAATAAATTTTCTCATAACCATAAATAAATGCTTCAAATTATACATATTTTTCACTGCATCAATTTTCAATAGCAACCTTTCATGCCAAAACTCGTTTACTGAATGCCCGATACTCCTTTCTTTTTTTTTCTTTTTTCCTCATCACACACTTAACTATAATCAGTCATTCTTTTTTAAAAATAATGCAATGTCTCAACTTTATCGATCCATATACTACATTCACCACAGTATACTTACCTAAAGATTTGAATCATAGTTCTTTGAACTGATATTTGGTAACTCACGGACGATTCTTAAACTACAGTTTATTTAATTGTTTGTATTTTTACTTCAGTTTTAAAAAACGGGGGCCGGACATTCGGCCGAAGGCCGATAGGCCGAAAGATGTTAGGCCGAAGGTCGCTAAGCCGAATGGGTTAAAAGGCCGACGGATGTTCGGCCGAATAGGACAATAGGCCGAATGGGACATTAGGCCGAAGGTTATTAGGCCGAATATTATTTGGCCGAATGGACGATAGGCCGAATGGTCACTAGGCCGAATGGTCATTAGGCCGAATGGTCATTAGGCTGAATGGTCATCAGGCCGTATGGTCGATATGCCGAATGGTCATTAGGCCGAATGGTCATTTGGCCGAATGGTCATTTGGCCGCATGGTCATTCGGCCAAATGACCATTCGGCATAATGACCATTCGGTCAAATGACCATTCGGGGTAATGACCATTCGGCCAAATGGTCATTCGGCCAAATGACCATTCGGCCAAATGACCATTCGGCCTAATGACCATTCGGCGTAATGACCATTCGGTCTAGTTACCATTCGGCCTATCGTCTATTCGGCCTGATGACCATTCGGCTTAGTGACCATTTGGCCGAACATCCTTTCGGCCTAACAGCCTTCGACTGGATAATCGTCAACCGAATAACCCATTCGGCCTAGTGGCCTATTCGGCCAGATAGCCCACCGAATGACCTTCGGCCGAAAGGCTTTCGGCCTCATGACTTTCGGCCGAATGACTCAGCCTCTTAAAAAACACTCAATAAAGCAAGCGAGTCAAAATCTCAAAGTTCATCTACTCCACCCAAGGTGCATAGTAGTTTCATATTGGTGCGGTATGGGACTTGAAAGTTATTGAACTTACATTAAAATCCACGTGGATCCAGAAGGATTGTACAACTGCTGCTAAACTGCCTGATATTGAATTTCAAAGTTCGTAAAGAGTTCGGAACAAGTTACAGTGCGGAAAATATTTTTAATTACTCTGGTCCCTTTACTCAGCCAATGTGAACGTAGAATGCTGCTGTAGAAATCATTTGTTCCTTTTGGTAACTTTGGGTGTTGTTACTGCAGAAAAAAAAATCAATGTATTATCGCCATTTAAAGCAACGTATTCAAATTTTCAATACTTTCAAATCTGCGTTGCTTAGTACGAATACTGATAACTTCATTGATAAATCAATTTTCCGAAAAAAATTTAACTGAGTCGCTAAAGGTTTCTTAAACTGCTCCGTATTTTGAACTAAGAGTCAGAACTTTTTTTGTCTACAAGTAATCATATTTTTGAAAGCACATTCTATTTTGACATGTTTTGAATTCAATGTGGGGAAAACAAAATCAATCATATTTTTGGAACTGCGTTCCTGAAAAAATAAATTGATGTCGTGTACCTAGAAAAAGATAGTAAAAAATAGTGAAGCCAGATTTCTTGTTAAAATAAACAATCCAAAGATTGTTTGAATAAAAAAAACTCTCTGAAGCCACCATTTTAAACAGATACATTTTTGTTCGGCCCAAAACTGTATTCTATTCAAAACTCTGTGGTATCAAATTTTTAATGATAGCTTAGAATATAAGAAACATACTTTAGTAGCATATCAAAAAAATTAAGTTGCAGGTTGTGCATTATTGATTTTTGATAAAAAGTCCATGCCCTCTTTCAAAAATGAATTTCTCAAAGCTTGAAAAGTTATGCAAAACATATCTTTCATTTTTTTGAATTTTCTTGGGGGTTTCAAATTTAAAATAAAAATAATACTATATTCTCAATTTGTTCGCCTGCAAAAAAATTAAGAAAAATGAGGTTTTTTTTATATTTCAACTACAGATCCTGTTGTATTTTGAACCATGCTGAACTATTTATCTTAAAATCTGCATTCGGTATTTGTTCTCTGTGTTTGATTTCTGAATTTAAAGTGTAATCATAGAATTTTGAACTTTTGACTTGAGCATAATCAAATCAAACACTTTTCTTTATTCGAAACGTAACTCAGAATCTGAACTGTGCATTTGAATCCAGAATCAATGCATTTACGGATACTTTGATACAAATGTGAAATTATCTTTTATAGCTCTACTACGCTTTAAAGATAACGCATCCCCCGAAAAGGCGCGCGACAGCTCGTGAAAGCGGATCCATTACCACTTGTTGAAAGTCATAATAATTTATAATACCTCCCCGGAGTGAAAGGATCAAGCAGATTGCTCCCAGTTCTTCTACATCATTGGACGCAGCCTCCCATCCCAGTTTCTTCCGGGCTTCGTTCGTCCCCAAAACGATTCCTTGCCGCCAATTGTAGAAGATTTCACACGGTTTTCCCCTCTCAAAGCGGTTCAAATGAAGTCACACACGTAATCCGCAGAACCATTTTTTTTCTACTGTTGTTGCAGCGAGTCTACGGAACCCCCCTTTTCCTTCTTCATTCAACCACAATGCTCAATTTCCTCGACGGATTCACGGCTCAGTGACCGTTCACAAGCACACTCACAGAATCGAACCTCGCTGCAGCAACCAGCCCTTAAGAGAAAACTGTTGCTTCCGATGAAGATTGTGGGTGGGTGGCTTAAGTAAGGGATGGGTGAATCAAGGAACAAGGCCGAAAGTCAACGATGGGAATCCTTCTCCCACTTTGCGCCTTTCTTTTCGTTCCTCTGGACGACGACGTTCAACAGTTGGCGGAAAAAGAGGAAGCTTCCGTTTTCTTTTAGTGGCGGCACTTAAAGAATGGAGGCTCGTATTAGGAGCCTGATTTTGGGTTAGGAGAGACACACCTCCTTGAATGGACGATGTGAAGTGGTTCTCATGAAAAAAAAACCGGCAAATTTCTGGATGATAAAAAATTTTACATTTAAGATTGATTGTGAGCATAGTCATCTTAAAATAATCAAGCAAAGCTAAAATTATTTATATAAAGCATGTGAACTTTGGCTACATTTTTGGCTGACAAGATACAAATGTATTACAAACATAGTTTAGCTAAGAATGATTTGCGCATAAAAAAGTTCATATTGAGATCCTCTGCTGCTGACCATGCCAGACTAAATCCAAGTCGGAAAAAGGTACAGAAAAAGGACGATGAATATGTCACGTGCAGCTCTCTAGAGTACGATTAAGCTATACTCACTCATTTCAACCTTTCCCCTGTCTGCCACCCCGGCACTCGATGTATCATCTATCATCGTCGCCCTTACTATTTGAACAATTCCTTGCCGCAACAAATCATAACGGATTGAGTGTGGCTATTGGGTGTGAAATTTCAAAAAGATGCTGAGGAATGCTGCTGTAATTTTGAGATCATGATTTTGATTTTTTCATCGAGAACCAAATATTACGTTTAAACATTATCTCAAAACTGGAAAAACAATTTCATGATATACCTAATCAAACAGAATTTTGCACTCCTCATAAAGAAATCTTAGCCAGTCTAATTTAATCCAAAAATGTATTCAAATTCAGTGGGTAGTCACGAATTATTTTTTTTAAGTGTACTATTTTCTACAAATATCATGATTTACTGTTATCTTGCGATTTTGCACTGTGAATTTATTTTTTCACTTAAAAAATTTCCGGTTTTTATTAAATACGACTGCTAACAACTAGTTTTGATTACTTTTACTTTTACCCTGCTTACAAATAAATATAAAAGAGTGCTCTTTGAGAGTGGGTTGAATGTTTCAGGAATAAAACATATTTTTACAGTACCGTCAAACGGGGCATCATGCAACAGCGGGGTTAGATGCAACATTTCTTACAGGGAAACATTTATATAACACGACACTGAATCAATTTTAAATTTAATGTATTGTAATAAAGTTATCTTTTAATGTTTAAAAAATAATGATGACATAATTTCTCGCATCTTAAGCTAGTTTGTTGAAGTCTTTAATCTATATATATAAAAAGCAATTATCTGTATGTTTGTTTGTTTGTTTGTTTGTTTGTTTGATGTCCTCTATAGACTCAGCCGTCTTAAGAGCTAGAGATCTGAAATTTGGCATGGATGTTCATTAGGACCAGGAATGATGAAAAATGTTTTTAGATTTTTGGACGACCCCTTCTGAAGGGGATCGTCCATACAAGACAAATATTGTTTTCACGTTATTGACGTTATTTTCCGTCGGATTGTGATGAAAATTTGGACATGAGTGTTTTGAAAGACGAGCAATCGATTACAGTTATCAAATTTAGGGTCAGGGGTTGGCCAAAGGGGTCGTCCATATCAACTGATTAATGTTTTTGCGATATTGGCGTTATTATACACCGGATTGTGATAAAAATTTGCACATGAGTGTTTTGAGAGACGAGCAATCGATTACAGTTATCAAATTTAATAATAGGGGTCGGCAAAAGGGGTCGTCCATATCCACTGATTTATGTTTTTGCGATATTGGCGTTATTATACATCAGATTGTGATGAAAATTTGCACATGAGTGTTTTGAGAGACGAACAATCGATTACAACGGCAAAAGGGGTCGTCCATATCCACTGATTAATTTTTTTGCGATATTGGCTTTGTTTTACATTGGATTGTGATAAAAATTTGCACATGAGTGTTTTGAGAGACGAGCAATCGATTACAGATATCAAATTTAGGGTCAGGGATCGTCTATATTTACTGATTAATGTTTTTGCGATATTGGCGTTATTATACACCGGATTGTGATGAAAATTTGCACATGAGTGTTTTGAGAGACGAACAATCGATTACAGTTATCAAATTTAAGGTCAGGGGTCGGCCAAAGGGTTCGTCCATATCAACTGATTAATGTTTTTGCGATATTGGCGTTATTATACATCGGATTGTGATGAAAATTTCCGCATAGGAGTTTTGAGGGACGCTCTTTTGCTTTCAGGTTTCAAATCTTGACTCAGGGGTCGGCAAAAGGGGTTATTATCTGTTCACTGTTCGTACGATATTCTCTTGATTGAGCATAGAATTGTAATGCAAATTGGCACATGGGAGTTTAACAGAAAAGATAATTGATTTCAGGTGTCAAGTTTTGAATCGTGGTCAAAAAAAGGCCGTCCATGTTAGTTGCTCACTGTTTTCGCGATATTGTCGTGATCATGCATCGGATTGAGATGAAAATGTTCAGATGAGGGTTATAAACTATGAGCAATTGACTCCAGGTAGCATGTTCCGTGTCAAGGGTCGGCGAAAGGGGCGTCTATATTCACTGTTCACTGTTTTCAAGTTCCTGACGTTATTTTACATATAATTTGAAAAGAAAAAATGGCACAAGGGAGTTCTGAGGAACGTAAAATTGGTTTCGATTATCGAATTTCGGGCCATGGGACAAAAAAAAGAGGGTTTCATTGAAAGTTCAGTGTTTTGTGCAATAATTTTGTTGGAGACAGTTAATTGATACCAATTTAAGTGTGAAGGTCAAGCAAAAGAGTCGTGCACACAAACAAATAGTACATGTTTCTGCCATAATGTCTAGATTTTGCAACCGATCGAGAAGAAAACACTCTCACATAAATTTTAATAAAAAGCCAATCAACCGTCTAATTTGAATTTCAAGTAATAGTAATATTAGCGACTTTAAACACTGTTGAATTTTTTTCCCCAAAACTGTCGAAAGAATGTTTCGAATTCATTTTCTAAACTCATTTTTGACGTACCAATGATTTAAAGCGAAACGAAGTTCGTACGGGATCAGCTAGTTTTTATATAAAATTTGAAAAATCGAGCAATGAATGTAAAAATTTTAACATTTTTCGATGCCGTAAAAAACTTTACCCAGTATGACGGATTGGCTTGATAATATTACCTACAAACTTTTACTGGTTTCCTCATGCTATACAAACATTGTCGGTGTAAACATATATTTCGAACATTCACCAATTTTTTTAAATAAATATTTTTATAATTCAGTTAGGTGTCTGGGGTAAAATGCAACAAAATGCAAATCGAAGAAATACTTCGTAAATTTTGTTTCCATGTGCTGGAATATGAATGTTTTGCATCACGCGTTTGTAAACATTGAAATTGATTTCATCCAAATTGTATTATTATGATTTCAGCTTGTAGATTTTTTCTTAATATTATTTAACCCCTAAATGTATGCATCATCCTATTTTCAGTAAAAAATGCTATTGGTGTTTTCATGCGTAATGGTCTTTAATGCTTCGCAAATATACTAAAAACTATAAATTTTCATACGTGTTCATAAGATTTTTCATTGAAAACATAGTATGTTGCAAGTTACCCCATTTTCTGAGGAGGGTGAAAATCGCATGTTTTTAGAAAATTAAAAATAAGTAAAGAAACCAATAATTTTTTTTAACTACGCCAATTTGATGTCCTATCATCCCTAAAACTTTTGATGCACAAGGGACAGGATTAACTGTGAACATAAGTTTTTTAGAAGCCATTGAAGTTGACAATTGTTGCATGTTGCCCGGTGTTGACTGTACACCCCCCACAATCATGGGTCACACACAATTATTAGTCACGGGCCATTTGAACTGTTGATATCTACTGAACTTAAAGACAAATTTCCATACTTCTATTTTTAGTTTATCGATAATATCATCAAAATGCATTTAAAATATTATGTGTGCGCTTGAAAACAGTAAAATTGCTGTTTGAATTGTTTTTGTCATACGTTAAAAATTATCAGTTGAACTATCGCAAAAATTTCCAATGTTATAAGGTTGACATCTTAAACCGTTAAGCCTCTTATGCGGGTTTTTGAAAAATTCCAACAAAATAAATAGGTCTCATATAAGCATAAAGAACGAGTTTACGTTTTCCAAATGAAACTGAGCGAATAGAACGCGAAATTTCTAAATAATTTGCAAAATAAAATTGACCCATAATTGTTACAATATCTACCGGATTTCACACAATCATGGGTCACTTTTTTGCTAGCAAAGCAAAACATTTCTTGGTTTGCTATAGCTCAAACCAAATGCTCCTTGAATTTATACTATCAAAGAATGCCCCTGAATGTTTGCCAGAAACGCGATGATTTCCATGATGATATTAGGGTGTTGCCATGGAATTCTATGTGACCAATAATTGTGAGCTATTTGACTAATAATTGCTACGGGCTACAATTTTGACCCATAATTGTTGTTTTGAAAAACGCTGTTTGTTTTGGTAAATTATGTTATTTTCTAACAAAGCTGAAAATAAAAACACATTTGAACTCAAAGAGGAAGCATTTAATGACTGAAATTCATGCAAAGCCTGATATTTGGTCAGCTAACACCCAAATAAACAAGCATTTTGTGGAGAAAGGATACGTTAAGTGACTAATGATTGTGGGGGGGCTGTATATGTTTTTCCCTTTTTAATTACTCCTTTTTTAATCATTTCAATTTTGACGGCTGGATGACAGATACATACATATGATGTCCTATCGCCTATCGCTTCTAACTCAAAAAAGAGTTGAGAAGGCGCGGTCCTAGAGCTCGCTCTTGGGGGGTGGAAGGGGTTAGTTGATTTAACAAATTTAAAAAACGACCAATAAGAGACGTTCATTTTGAAATAGAGATGGGGGGGGGGTGTCCAAAAGCCATTACATTTTTTCTAACGAAAGCATTGTATCGCTTAAATTAGAAAATCTAGGCAAAATCTTGATCCTCCATGCAATAAAATATAATAAATGCAATTCAAGTCAGTTTATTGTTTTTTTTATGTAGGTTTATTATTCCATTCTGCTGCCATTCAGTAAAAAATGCTTAATTTTAAAATTATACGAGTCAAAGCACCAAAACTAGAGGTGATAAACTAAATCTGACGAAATATTCGAATTCATGACGCCGAAATCCATTGCCGCAGCCCGTGGCATATAAGATTGCCTTCATGTCTTCTAAGCCAACGGTCATGAGATCGAATCCCGTTCACGGCATACATAGTACACGTTCTGTGGGTTGGTGGTTTTAGCATTTGAAAGATAGTATCCTCGAAAGTTGTACGCTGAGAGTTGAGAAAAATGGAATTTCTTCGAGGAAACATTCATTGAGATCCTGTGTGTGTTTGTGTTTGTTTAAAAAAAATCTTTCGAAATGGTTCTTACAACATAAGCACCAAAATAGTTAATCTCTTGTGTTGGTAGTTGATACCATTCTTTAATCAATCAATTGTTTAATGAATTGCAATTGAAATAATCAACTGTTTTTGTCAAATCTGAAAGCGGACTATAACTTCTAATTTAAATTAGCATTGTGTGAATGATCTGGAGACAGGGCCGTAGCAAAAACCGTCTGGGGGAAGTTTTGGTGACAAAATTTGTACTATAATATTTTTGCTTGAACAATGCAGACATAAAGAATAGTAAAACAAAAATTAAGGAAAAAGTTGAAAATTTTGTTTCAAGAAGTTCCAAAAAATAAATCAGGGATTTGAAGATATCATTTTAAAGAAAAAATTATTATATTAACTTTAATTAGAAAAGAGTAAGCAAATTCTTTCTAACCACAAGCACGACCATTTGAGACATTGGTAAAATTTTATCAAATATTCAGAAATAAAAGAAAGAAATGAAGTTTGCGGTTCAAATCAGATTTATTTTCAACTCTTGTAAACTCCATTAATATTATAAATTTTAGTTTAAAATTTTCTTTAAACATTTCTTGTAAAATAAATAATGTTAAATAAAACACCTTTAAAATATGATTTCAGTTGAATTTTACCTTGAAAATAATGTACAAGATCTTTTGCCACTAAAAATTATCATTAATTATTTATTTCATGATTAGAATCCTGTGAAATTAAAAAAAAATTATAATCTAGGTATCCCGAAAATCTAAATTTTATTTTGTAAAGAGATTAATCACTGTACACGGTGTCTCTGGGAGAAAACTTTGTTTTTCGAAAATAAGCATCGCTAATTTTTGCACCATTCGAAAGCTGGGACTTTCCCCGTTGATTTGAGCCCAAATTTGAAATAATCCACCGGGGGGTCTAGAACATTTTATTTTTGAAGAGTTTTTAACATTTTCAATGGTTTTTTTTAAGACAAAATCATACTAATCACTGCGAAAACGCTCGTCTTACCTTTAGCGTAAATCCAACATCATATGTTAACATAAGCTAATAGGAAATTTCCCTGGCTACAATTTTGTAGAAGACATCATAGTGATACAAATTGAGAGAAAAGAGTTGGAATGTCACAAACAGAGTGATTATTATTTCATTTGAAAATCTAATAAAACTTCTCACAACTGATTGTATCAAGGTCAGAAACTCCGGACGAGCTATACGTGTTCACCACATGTAGACTTCGGTCCAACCAGATTTCACTGTATAGGTTAAGGTAGTGCCACCTCTATCCCGGTACTACTTCTCCTAAATAATGAAAAGTTGCGGGGTAAAGTATGGTGTACGTTAATAAGTTTCCTCGCAAAAATGCTCTTTCGCTCTTTTCAACATCTGTAAATTTTCTCCTCACTTCTCTATCCATCTTTATCAATTTCATAACTACATTTCACCGATATGCCGAAAAATAAATAACAAGAATTAAAAATTGCGAATGATGAAACTGATTTTAAATTTTTCAATTCTGGATCACCATTATGAAACTTTCTTCATCTTCAATTCTACGTAAGAATTAAAAATAAAAATTTCAAATCTTAAAAATGGTTTGTAATTTTAGTTATATTATTTTCATATTCCGAAATGATAAGTTTCAAATGCAAAACTTTGCAATTATGATCCAAACAGACAGTAACAATAAACTGGATACAGAATCCGAATTCTTATCTCAGACATAGAATATGAATGTTTATAAGCCAATTTGGACACAAAAAATCCGTAATTACTCTAATCTAAGCTTTCCAGATATTTTTCCGCAAGCTTCCGGGCCGTGCAAATCCGGAACATTTTCTCCAACATCCACCGATATTAAAATAATTGAATAAAAATCATGGATAAAAACACATGACTTTTGTTTGTCAAAATACATCAATCGATTTTGAATCATATTTTTCAAGCTTTCTAAAAATAATCCACATTTATTCTGATAATATTAAGTCAACACTTCTCGACGCAAATACATAATTTTAACGACTTACTTTAATTTTTGTTTGATTTTGCAAAAAATGTGCAAAAACTCTGGGTGATCTGGCAAGCTTAGCGACAAGTTAGAAAATTTTCAAAAAAATTATTGTCCATGGATAAGATTTCAGGGTTTGGTCCTTCAGTTCTGAGTCGAGATTGTTGCTCATGAATCATTTTAGTCGTTCTACAAAATTTGTTTTTATGAGTTTAAAGAAGAACATTTTGCTTGGAATTTTTGGATTCTCATTTGAGGGATTGAAAAACCCAACCCTCTCCCCCCGTCCCTACGGCTATGTCTGGAGACAATATTGACGATATGATTGGTGTGGCTCTTGAAACTCGACTGAGTTCGGAAACAAAATTCAAAATATGATTCTTATTTTATGTTTTTTTTAATTATTTTTTAATGACATTATGATATTTGAATTTCAAATGAACATACACATACAAATTTCATTTTCATTTTCAAGTGTCATAACTGATATTTAAATGATGGCTGATAATGAATTAAAAATCTGAGTTATGATACTGAAATCAATTTTTTTTAATCTATATATTCAAAGTTACAATGTTACAATATTTTGATTTTTATTTCGGATTCATGATTGTCCTTTGATCTTGAAAATATTTTAAACTACAAAAAATCAACTTAGGATAAAAATTGGCAACAATGATTTTTTTAATTGTTTGATTTGTAAGGTTGCAAGATATGTAAGGTACATCAGAGCAATTGCAGGCAAGTGCAAACGAAAATATTCCAAAATATACAACTTATCCAAAAAATATGAACGTTCCCCGATGTATCTTTTAACAGTTTCATACTCGTTCAATCTGAGCGAATTTTGAAATGAGTGATTTTTTCGAATTTTCTATTGTTTTATTTTTTTTTTTCTTTTCTCTTGTTTATTTTTTTTTTTTTGAATATCAGCTAATTATGAATTTTCGATTCGATGTTTTGGATTTTTTTTCTCGCCGAGCCAAGTTATTTAAATCAAAATTCTTATTACCGATCTAATGTAAAAGAGTGCCATTTATTATACATTTAGTCTTTTTCATTACTGCAGATCAGATTGGCCTTTTTTAAGAATTTTTGTCAGGATTTTTTCAGTATTTTGAGTACCTAAAATAAATTTATTCCTACCAAAGATAGAAGCTTAATGGCTCCTTCAAATTTCGTTTTTGTTTGTTGTCCTTTTTATATCAAAAAATTCTCTTTCTTGTTAAAAATGGATAAGATCGATCTAAGAAAAAACTAGCATTTGATAATTACTATTTTATCAATTCGAACAAAATATAATTAATATATTTCTAAATTCATCACCGATATTTTCTATTCATTTTTGATAAAACTAATTAGTTCGGGAAAACAAAAAAAAACATCCAGAAGACTTTATGGATATCAGATAATGATTCTCTTCAATGTTACTCGTTTACTTTAAAAAGTATGAAATGTTTCACTAAAGCCTGTGTGGTTGCCAAATTTAGGTTTCAACTGCTCTTCATTCTCTAGTAATTTGTATTCTTTAATATTTTGCAAATCTGATCACTTTGTAAAGGGATCAGGAAAAGGCATCCATTTTCATTCGCTCATCATCAATCGAAAACCTTAACGCATTACAGATTTTTCCATTCCACCGCCAAATGCCACAAGTAATGTTATGCATGAATGGAAACCTCTCTAAGTGCTCCTCGACACAATTTCACTACGTTGAACAGAGTAAATACTTTAGAAAATAGGGAATCTTGACAAAAAAAGAAAATAAAAAAAGAACAACCATTGTCGTCTCCATTATTTAGCCCACTGTCCCAGAAGTCAACACGATATTATTTACAGCAATCTGCAATGTTGCCTTCTCCTAAAGAAAGTAGATGACGGAAGACACTAAAGACCAAGAAAAAAAAGTGACCCAATTTTCATAAGGAAACGCACTTTTTATTATTTTTTCTCTTATCAAACGAAATGTGTTATTGATTGAATTTAACTGCGATTGAACCCTCAATTTAGCATTTTAGAGGGATAGTGAGTAAATAAGGTTAGTTAAATCCGAAGTCTTGTCCAATTTTCTACTGAAAAAAATGTTTGGGGTCTTATCCATAACAATAAAATAAAGCTACGTTCAATAAGCATGAATCGTTTGCTTTGAAAAATGCATTTAAAACCAAAAACGAATGCGAAAGGATTGCGTATACGTTATGGCAAAAGAATTCGCAGAGTGCATTAACTTGTATATAAAAATGGCCCTTTTCGTTCTGGGGGCACAACGGGCCAAGCCCATTTTCTCGTGTACCTACTTCTTTGGATGTCCTTCGGCATTCTTAGAGCCATTATGATTTTTCTCCTTCGTCGGCTGATTGCTCACGCCATTTTTCACACCTTATTACACACGCATGAAAAGAGCACTTAGCATTAAGTAACGGGACATGCCACAAATGGGGGACATAAAACCCTCTGCTTCTATAAAATCTTTCAAATGCCAATGAATGAGGTTGGGGAGGATGGAAGCATCTAGAACATTTCCTGACACTTACCGCCACCATTTTTGTAGCAGAGATACGGGAAGCGCCACACGTTGGCCAGGTCCACCGCGAAACCGATCACCGATAGCAGGAAGTCCACCTTGCCGGACCAGGTTTCGCGCTGATCGGAATCAGCCCGGTCCATCAGATGGGCAGCCTTCCGTGCCGAGGCGGCCTTCATTTGCCCGAGGGTGGTCATCGCCAGGGCCACTGTTTCACTTCCGCCCCCGCCGCTGCCGCCGTTCTCGTTGGTGCCGTTTTCACTGCCGTTGAGTGCCGCCGAACCGTCCAGTCCGGCCCCGGCTAGGTCCTTCGGGTATTTGCCAGCTTCACCTTTGCCTGGAACGAAAGTTTCCAAAAGATAACTCGAATAAGTTTTAGGTATTTACCGCTAGCTTGAAAAATGATTTGGACATCTATAATTTTTTTTTTATCAATTTCATAGAATATTTCTTTTGAAATGCTTAAAACTATGATAAAAAGTAGAATTCAAAATCATTTAAGATCATTGCAAATTTAAAGGGCTCATCAATATAATGAAAAAAGGCATCTTGGACAATTTAACACGTTCGTCGCCATGGGACTCATATTCGGGTGACTGGTGTATTTCCTGGCCCCCCCGTCACATCAAAAACGTGTCACGCACTCTTATTCATGGTAGCCGCTCAGTCCCAGTAAGCGCGTCCTCTCAAAAATCGACAGAGCATGCAAAAAATTGAGAGTTGAGTCACCGAACTTAGAATAAAACGGTTAATTTCGGCGACACCCCAAGAACGCAAAAATTCTCATTCGGTTTGTCCTGCCGAGATACCTAGAGGCAACGAATACGAATGTGTACATGCGAAATAAGTTTGAATCGTACTCTCGTACGGTGTGGTCGCATTTATCTCCATGTTTTTTTTATATGCGTGCTTTCAATCGTAGTAGTCGACTTCGCAGGCAGGCAAACACGCGTCTCGAAGAGAAACATACAAACACGATTCGGGTTGTTTTCGTGTGTTTCTCTGGAGGGCGTGTCTTAGATTATTTTGTGTCACTCACCCAAGGCACGCGTATGGTGTGTTCCTCTCTGCCGATGTGATGTTGCAAAATCGCAAGAGAGATCGTTACGATCCCTTCATGTTGACTGGGGTTAAGCCACACGTTGCAAAGCTGGGAGGTCTCCTTCTTTATTTATTTTGTCACTCCGAGAGTTTCATTACGCCCGGCTACTGAAACTACCGAAATGAGCGTGGCAACGAACGTTTTAACACGTTCAACGTTTTAACGTTTTAACTCGTTCATCGCCACGCTCATTTTGGTAGTTTTACTAACCGGGCCCAAAGAAAATCTAGTAGCGAGACTCCAAGCCTTGCAACGTGTGGCTTAACTGAGCGGCTAACTTGAGTAAAAGAGCGTCACACGTTTTTGATGGGACGGAGCCTCCCGGGAAATACACCCGTCATTCGAATATGGGTCCCATCCCAAGTAACAATTTTAGCTTTATTATGGTCAGCAAAATGTCGTTTGGACCATAGCATTAATTTTCATAAAAAGCTAAAGTACATTCTATAACATCACCTGGACTCTAATAAAGCCAAAATTAGGCTATTTGGCCTTATCCTAGGAACGTCATCATGACATATCATTGTTAGTCATCAATATTGGTCACCAAAGCTTTTAAAAAGCTATTATAAAACATGTTAGAAATTTTTGTTTTTTTTCGGTTCTGTCAGTTCTCGGAGTTTTTTTTTGTTTTTTCCAGCAACCGTAATGGTTGATGAATGATGATTGCATTATTCAGATATGAATCTGGTAAAATTAATAGCTAAAAAACCAATGTTTTACCCATATAATGAGCGTCTTTTCTACTGCCAGTCAAGATTTTAGGTAAAATGTATATGAAATAGTATCTTAAAATAAATGCGCCTCGTCAAATCTGATGGTCAATCATGATGGGATTGATGGAAAAAAGGCCTGAAAAAATATTTTCCAATGCTGGCATTGTGAATCCATCAACATGGCGTCATTTTGTACCCTTCGATTTTGCAACCAACATGGCGTGATCAATTCATAGTTTTATTATGGTTTAATGATGACCCCAAAAAAAGCTACGATTTGACGTTTCTCTCGCAAGCAAACCAATTACACGCTAAGGTTGAGTTCCTCATTTCTGAGTTGTTAATCATTAGTACAGTAAATGAGGACAGACTTTTTGAATGAAAAGGGATTGGTTTTCAATGACCCGTGGAATAAATCATGAGTTGAAGTCAAATTTCGTTGTCTGACGCCATCTTGAAATCCAAGATGGCGGCTTCCGCTGAACTTTAAAATGGTGTAAATGACTTGAAATCGCATGAAACCCCAACAAAATGGGTATCGGGTGAAAGTGCTAAACGAGTAGAAGTCGAATTTCGCTATCCGACGCCATCTTGAAATCCAAGATGGCGGCATCCGCTCAACTTTTAATGCTTAATGCTGACAAAAAGTCGCATTAAACCACCACTATACGAGTATTGAATGAAAAGGCTAAGCTAGAAGATGTCGATTTTTTTCTTTCCGACGCCATCTTGGAATCCAAGATGGCAGCTTCCACTGAATTTAAAATGCTGTTAATCAATGAAAATCGCTTGAACACAACTTTTTTTCACGTAATACTACATTAAAACTACTATTTTAAAACAATTTAGATCATTTTAAATCACTTTTATTATTTTTTCATTATGTTTCTAATGCATTAAGAACTTTTCTTGTTTTGTTTATAGTTTTTGATTTTTTTTTTGCCATTTATGTAATTCTTTTATTCCTATCATGCTATTATGTCTAAATTTTATTGGTCTTATTCTAGCGAAAACTATAAGGTTATGTTGTTTCTGTTAACCGTCTGATTTTGGCACATGTGCCAAATTCGATGTTTCCAAAATCGAATGTTGCCAAAAACGAACGGGGTCTGTATTGTGGTAGTTTTTGTGGGATTTTCAGTCACTTACAGATTTTTAGAGAAACGCGAAAAGAGATATTTGACTTCTATCATTTAGCCTTAGCACCCAATACAATATATTTGGGAGTTTCATGCTATTTTCATTCATTTACAGTATTTTTAAGTTCAGCTGAAGCCACCATCCTGGATTTCAAGATTGCGTCAGAATGCAAAAATAAACTTTTTATAGCTTATCCCAATTGACAAATATCCATATTTTGGAGGTTTCATGCGATATTCTATGATTTAGAGCATTTTTTAAGTTTATAGAAAGCTGCCATCTTGGATTTCAAGATGGCGTAAGATAGCAATATTCGACTTCTACTCGTAAACCCCTTCACCCTCTACCAATTTGGGTTTCATGTCATTTTAAGTCATTCACTACATTTTAAAGTTTAGCGGAAGCCGCCATCTTGGATTTCAAGATGGCGTAAGATAGCGTAATTCAACTTCTACCGGTTGATTTCTTTTAGCTTATACCCCTATAATATAGGTTTTATGCGATTTTCAGTCATTTACAGTATTTTTAAGTTGAGTGGTAGCCGCCATCTTGGATTTAAGATGGCGACGGGCAACGAAATTTGACTTCTACTCGTTTATTACTTTCACCTTATAACCATATTGTGAAGGTTTCACGATATTTTCAGTAATTTTCAGCTTTGAAAATAAGAGAGGAAGCCGCCATCTTGAATTAATGATGGCGTCAAGCTTTTTTTTCCTACTGTTTGGGCCCTTTCACTCAATACTCATGTTGTAAAGATATTCATACCACTTTCGGGGATTCCAAGTTTTCAAAGATGTATTTTTTTTATTTAAACTCAAAACCAACACGCATAACTTACCAAAAATGTGTAAAAATGGGAGTTCCAATTCAAATATGTGCTATCTAATCTGAGCGTGTCCTGATTTGACATTTTGATCGAGAACTGTCACTAAGTTTTATGGCGGTTTAATAATCAGGCACTGAGTGCTATTATAGAACATGCAAAAGAAAGCTTGGAGCAAACTTCTAAGTTTGTGTTTTATTATAGTTTTAAAAAAGCATTCATAACTCTTTCAAAATAACTAAAACAGTATGTTTAATAAAAGTTTTATTAGCGTTTTCAAAACCATCTGCAAACATATGGTCGAAAAAAAATATAAGCATTCTGCATGACCATAATAAAACCGTCATAAAACGAGCTGCACAAAAAAATGCCATAATTAAACCATAATAAAACTTCCTAATGCTAGTTGGCATAATCTGTGTTACTTGGGATGGCACCGAGCAAAAAGATCATAACACTGGCGAAAATAACCGACCCAAATCGGTGAATTTACAGAAATTTCTTAAATCAATAAACGTTGAATGTCAGTTAATCGCCGTGATCAATAAACAAAAAAGCCATTTCTGTTTGTTTGTTTGTTTGTTTGTTTGTTTGTGTGTTTGTAATCAACACGCTCAGCCGCCTAAGACCTAGAGAGCTGAAATGCTCATATGAGGAGTGCTCAAAGAGCACTGCTCATAAATAAGGACCGAGATTGATGTAAAATATTTTTAGATTTTTGGATGACTCCTTTTGAAGGGGGTCGTCTATTCTAAGCAAAAAAAAAAAAAATAAAAAGGGAGGGGGTAATATGCCCCATCTACAAGAAGGGCGACAAATTGGACTGTGAGAACTACCGAGCGATCACTGTCCTCAATGCCGCCTACAAAGTGTTGTCCCGAATCCTACTCCGCCGCCTCACGCCACAAGCAAACAGATTCGTGGGAAGTCATCAGGCCGGCTTCATGGAGGGACGGTCTACGACGGACCAGATATTCACATTGCGGCAAATCCTCCAAAAATGCCGTGAACACCAAGTCCCTACGCATCATCTATTCATCGACTTCAAAGCCGCATACGACACGATCGACCGTAACGAGCTATGGAAAATCATGGACGAGAACGGCTTTTCCGGGAAGCTGATCAGACTGATCAAGGCGACGATGGATGGAACGCAGTGCTGTGTGCGGATTTCGGGTGAATTGTCGAGTTCATTCGAATCGCGCAGGGGGCTTCGACAAGGTGATGGTCTATCCTGCATGATGTTCAACGTGGCGCTAGATGGTGTTATTCGACGAGCGGTGGGCGAAATGCGGGGCACGATTTTCAACAGATCCAGTCAACTTATCTGCTTTGCCGATGACATTGATATAGTCGGCAGATCATCTGCGGCGGTGGGGGAAATCTACCGCAAACTGAAACGCGAAGCAGGAAGGATTGGGTTGATAATTAATACGTCCAAGACGAAGTACATGCTGGCCTGCGGATCCGAGACCGACCGAACCCGCTTGTCCAGTAATAACAAGGTCACGATCGACGGCGACGAGCTGGAGATAGTCGAAGACTTTGTCTATCTTGTGTCTGTCTTGTGCCTACTATGGACTCCACAAGCAACTGCGGTCGAGAAGACTTAGCCCTCGCACGAAGTGTAACCTGTATATGACGCTCATTAGACCGGTTGTTCTCTACGGGCACGAGACATGGATATTGCTCGAGGAGGACCTGCGTACACTCGGAGTATTCGAGCGACGAGTGTTAAGAACCATCTTTGGCGGCGTACAGGAGAACGGAGTGTGGAGGCGAAGGATGAACCACGAGCTCGCGCGCCTCTACGGCGAACCCAGTATCCAGAAGGTGGTGAAGGCTGGCCGGATACGCTGGGCGGGACATGTTGCGAGAATGCCGGACGACTGTCCTGCAAAACAGGTGTTCGCTACGAATCCGGTAGGAACAAGACGAGCGGGGGCGCAACGAGCGAGATGGTTAGACCAAGTGGAGCGTGATCTGGCGAACGTGGGGTGCCCGAGAAATTGGAGAACGGTTGCTATGAACCGAGTGAATTTTAGGAATTATGTTCGTCAAGTTATGTCGTGAGACGGAATACTATGTAAATAAAATAAAATAACTATTTTAAGCAAATATTATTCCTGCGATATTTATACATCGGATTGAGATGAAAATATGCACATGTAAATTTTGAGGGACAGACAATCGATTTCAAGTGCCAAATTTTTGGTCGGGGGTCGTCCATGAGGATTGTTCACTGTTTTTGATGTAAATTGTCGTAATATCGCATCTGCTTGAGATGAAAAATTGCACACAGGGGTTTGAAGTGAGGACAATAGATTTCAGTTATCAAATATTGAGTCACTGGTTGGCAAAGCGGTCTTTTATATTAACATCAGAAGAACAACCAATTTCAATGTTTATGAAGATTTTGTTACGATTAGAAAGGACAGTATGACCCATATAAAAATGCAAAAATCTGTCATCAATGTTCAAAACCAATTTTTTTTTAATATTAACATGATTTCATTTTTTTTATTGTTCATTAAGACATGTAGAGAAACATTTTAAGAAACGATAACTCGAATGTGGCGATGTGGTTTTCAATTACTCTCTCCGATCGAAAGATTCGCTTTAATTCAACCACCGTGGTTGAGTTAAAGGAAATCTTTCGATTGCTTTAATTCTGTAGAAAAGATTTATAATTTTCATCATTTAAACTTTGAATCTTATGCCGTTTTCGTTTTCTCCACTGGCGCTTGGGCAAAAACCTATTCTGTAAAAACAAACGAAATCGTCATCCGGGACGATAAATATATATGGTTGCTATACCCAACCTTATGCTGACTGACAACTTCTACGGGTTGCAATCGCCTGCTTGAGGTTCAATCCTCGGGAAAAACTGGTGGGCTTCTTAATTAATAAACGAACATAATTATGACAGCAGTTAGGGAAAAACTCGTGGATAACTTGGTTGCCACTGCTAATAAACGAAAACACCATTAGCTCTTACCAAAATGTCAAATTTTACTTATGAATGAACTGATTTAATAATATCCGTGATGGAATCTCCCTTTTCGCGTGATGGAATCTTCCTTTCCAGCGATCTTCGTTGCGGTACTCTGAATCGGCCTACTCTATCAGCATTTTCTACAAGAACACAGGTGGTGTCAATTCCTGGCTGATCGATTATCTGCTCGCAACTTCGTGCTCCTGCTACGATATCATTGCCTTTACCGAAACATGGCTTAATGACCGTACCCTCTCCAGTGAGATTGTTGACCCAGATTATGTTATGTTTCGTTGCGATCGTAGCCCCCTTAACAGCAAAAAATCTACTGGTGATGGAGTGCTTCTTGCCGTTGAATCTCCCGGCTTTGCTTATCGAAGACGTTTCCTGGGAAGATCTGGTGCTTATTTGGACCCGCATTGATCTCGATTATCGGGAACTCTATCTATCCTCGAGCCATTTTCGCGTTGCCTGTCCAAAGTCTTCTCCATTTTCCTGTCCATTTGTTCTCCTGAGGATGACATACTGGTTATCGGCGACTTCAACATGCCTGGCCAAAAATGGCGTTCCTCCCGAAGTGACTTTCTGTTTCCAAACCCTGTGCGTTCTTCGTTCTCGGCATCTTCTAGCGTCTACTTATGCCATATTCGTTTTCATCTGGTGGAAAGATGGTTGTGCACCAACTGCTGTCATCTTCATATAAAAAAAAACGCTTTGACAGCACTTGGTGCACTACCGGTGCACCACCAGGATGAAAACGAATATGGCATTAGACACCCTGAGTACAGCGACTTTATGTCAGATAAATAATACCGAAAATGAAAAAGGACGTACGCTCGACCTCTGTTTCGTTAACGAAGGTTTGTAACCGGCTGGTTACAAACCGTTTGATTTTTGTTTTAATTTTATAGTGTTGTATGTTTAGCTCTAGAAAATTCATGTTCCTTGTACAGTCCCACAGTAGGCTACATTTTACTGCTGGCTGCTGTCAACAGAGGAGGCAAAGGAAAAAAGAAGAAGAGAAAATGGAAGGCGAAAAGGAAGCTTGCTTCCGGAAAATTCGCTCTCTTCTGTACCAGGAGTCCGTGAGTGTAGTCAAGTTTCTGTATAGTGTTTGTGAACGTCCACAGAATTCACCCGAATACCGGTTTGACCTCTTCACGGTTCGGCCCGCAGATCCCTTGTGGTCTAGCGCCTCAACGTAGAGGACCATCAACAACATTCTCGGGGTTTGAGGACCTCTAAACATCAAGGAGAACTTCCCTTCTCGGTGTGTCCGGATAAGTGGCACTCTCGTCGACAGACCGATTCAAAGCCTATGAAGGAAGACGCCTGCAACGATCGAGTCCAGCAAGGCCCGTTGGCACCGACGGTTTCGGCACCCCGTCGATACGCCATTACATCGACGGCCCTCCTGCTTCCGGAACTGGACTTTCAGAACAACGATGTCAACGCAACAGCAGCAGCACATCACGGTTAGTGAGTGAGTGCACGCCACATTACAGAAAGAACATTGTTTTATATACACACACAACACGCCACATAAAAAGATTAATAAAAAAAAGCATAGAAACATAAAATTTCCGGTTTTGTGTATTTTAACCGTGAAGTCCTTGGTTACCCAGTAGCCAGCCGGCCCCGAGGTTCCGTGCTTTTTCCATCCTTAACAGGTTTCAGTATTCCAACGATTTATTTAGATCCCGATCCCCTTATCAAAGCTGTTCCACATCACCCAGCCTTAGTGGTCTTTCTCGATGCCGCTAGAATTTATGCTCCCGTGAAGAGAACGGTATCCTTCTGTCAAGATTTCAAGAACGTAGATTTTGAAGCTATCTCCCTCGTCCTTGAATCCATCGAATTGGGCTTGGGCCTGCTAAAAGAATAAAGCTTGCTCTTTACTCTTACACAAATTTCCATAAGAATAACAGCTAATCGGAGTGAAATTGGAGTGAAGGCTATTGCCTTCTCTGTTTAACACATGAGAAATCGTATACCGGGATTGCGAGCACGCCTATCGCCCATGGGAATTTGAGCTCGATCCATCTGATCCAAACGCAGCCACTGAGACATTTTCGAACATTCTCAACTAGGTACATCATTGAACGCCATGTTCGGAAACGTAGGGTGGCCACAAATATGCGGGCTTCCTGGGTCTCTAAAGAACTGCGGTTGGCGACTGAAGACGGCTGAGAAACGCGCACTTCGAAAATACAACAAGCACAAATCCCTTTACACTAAGGAACAATACTGCAAACTAAACTCTGCTTATACAAAATGTCAGTGAGCATAGCTACCGAAATTATCCAAACCGGTAACAAAGGAATTTCAAGACAGGCCGAAATCTATTAATAAGCACGTAAAAAATCAACGAACAGAACCAGGGCTTCTATCCAACATGTTCCTTGACAGTGATACAGCGAATTCTGGTCCACAGATTTGTCAACTTTTTTCCAAGAATTTTGTTGTATTTTCACAATTAAGGAAATTTCTTTGGAGCAACTGGCCAGGGCCTTCGGAAATATATCACCCCTAGGATCATCTTTGAATGGTGTTTGAGTCGAAGATGCAGCCATCCTAAAAGCGACAGCTAAGCTAAAAAAATCATCTTCTACGGGCTCGGACGGTATAGCAGCAACTTTTTTTTTTGAAGAGTTTCCTTCCTGCTTACACCCATCAGGCACATGTTTCAATCATCGCTGGACGGCGCAGTCTTTCCCTCACTGTGGAAAGAAGCTCACATGTTTCCTGTATACAAAAAGGGAGATAAGAGAGATGTGAGCAACTACCGCGGAATCTCCGCTCTATGCGCGATCACCAAACAGTTTGAACTGGTTGTTTTGGATCCAATTTTCTCATTTTGCAAGCATCACTTCTCCAACGATCAGCACGGGCTCATGTCTAAATGATCCATCACTACAAACCTTTTGACGATCAAGCAGACATCAACTTCCTGTAACAGAAATTATTTTTGAACCAGAACCGCTTTTGCTCACTGGTGCGACATCAATTGCTTGCTCTCGAACCGAAGTAAATGCTCGGTAATATCGTTTTCCCGTAGGCGGCACCCTCTTCATGCTGAGTCATCCTCGGAGACGAAACCATCATCCGGGTAAACCGCATCAACGATCTGGGCGTTATTTTCGGCCGACCGCTGGAGTTCAAGACTTATACGAACGACAAAGCTTCTCGAAGCCTTGGATTCTTGTTCGTATGGCTAAAGACTTGAACGTATATCGCCTGAAAATTCTTTAATGTTTGCATAGTTTGTTCTATTCTCGAGTCCGCTTCAGCTGTTGGTGCCCTTTTCACCAGAACGGAGCTGAAAGAATCGAGGCTATCCAGCGGCGCATCTTGCGGTACGCTCTACGACACCTGAAATGTCAAGATCCGTTTCGTTTGTCTAATAGACTTAGATACGCTTCAAGCTCGCCGAAATGCTACTCGTGCTCTAGTTGTCGCGGACCTTCTCACATCAAGAATCGACTGCCCCGAACTGTTTGAGGCCATACCTCTCAGCGTACGACCCCGAGGATAATGGAACCAGAACCTGCTGCTTTTCGTTCCCATTCACCTGAACGCCTACGGGGCTTACAGCACTTTCATCGGCATTGTAAAAACTTTTATTCGCTTCTCCGAACATTTCGACTTCGACGTCTCAAGGAACGTGTTCCGAAGAAAATTCTTAAGTGCATGAAGTATTGTGTAGTGTTATGTTGTTATTATTTTTTATTTTCTCTTTATAGTGTAATCTTTGGGATCAACATGAAATCCGTTAATTTTTAAACAATAAACAATATGGCAACAAGAACATGTTGAAACGGTTCGAGGATCGGCAATTTACACAACTCTTATAATAAATTCTTTTTTCCACTTCTTTGCCATGTGTGATAGTGTTTTGATTTATTTTCCAGATAACGCTTGAATATTGCCAAATATCTTTCAATGGGACGAAACTGTGGGCAGTTCGGTTGATTTATCCTTTCTTCAAATACCTACATCAATATAATTCTGCTTACAATATATTCCTATCCCCATTCCCCATGTCCTTCATTTCTATACCGGGTGTAGTGGCAGCTAGCTTGATCGGACCAGAACTTCACGGAGCCTTCTTGTCACTGGACAAATTTGAAGCTATCTGGAGCATTCCCCTTACAGTTTATCTCGATCTCGGGAGTTCGAAAGCCTTGGCGGTCGTTCCACCCGATCATGTTGGATTTTTAACATGGTTGTGCAGAATTATTTTTCCTCACTCGCGTCCCATCATGGATAACTTATTAACGCATGCACCAATCCTGACGAAATTTTTACCACTAATTAACTAACCTTACGTATCAAAATGCTTTTTTTTCGGCGCTGCAATGAAAGAAAATGGCCCGAAACTAATTGGTGAAAACACATAACAGTTTTAACTTTATATTTTATCTTAAGGGGAAAAAACAATTTTACTATTTGTCATCTCATAGCGCTTGAATTCGTAGCCATTTCTATACGTTCTCCAACATTCTCGTTTTCCGGTTTTGTTTTATAAAGTTACAACTTCAAGGATTCTTTGCCATCGGGCCCAATCACCGCACCACCGGACGACGAACGATAGAACACACTTCATCAATAGTCACACAGGACCAAACTCTGGAGTCCGGACCATCATCCGTCAAACCAGCCAAGTCAAGCCAATGATACCGAATCATTATTACCCATCGTTGAGGAATCACGCTTGATTCTTCCTTCGTCGCGCCGCCATCATCATTCGAGCGTCTGTTTCCCAGATTGTGTAAAACAACGGAGCAATAATAATCAAATTTCCGCTTAAAATCAATTTTCCTCGCAATTTTCTGTCTCACCCTACTGAGGAGGACCAGCAGAAGGTTGTTCTACTTTTCTGGCCACCTTCCTCTCAAATTGATTCTCTGATACCGATCCATGTGCTGTTCCTCTTAGACCTTCAAAAACATCCCGAGTCTGACTTGGAGGGGGGAATTTTCCCGTCCTCGATTTTCCAACCTGAGAGGAGGTGAAAAGTAAATGACGCGCCGAGGACGACGATGATGATATGCTGCACGGTGTGGACGCTCTAAAGTAGGATAAAACATCAAAAACATTACCAAACACTTTATCAATTTGAGGATGCCTTCGTCGATAAGAGTGCACACATACATTCACACACCAACACGTATGGGCTCAATTGACACTTGTCTGTGAACAAGGTGACTCTGAGGGTGTGATGATGGGTGTGGGTGGAGGCTAATTTGGGTGGAACTGCCAATATGAAGTGATGCTATTATTAGCTTTCAGTATTCCTAACACAACAAGAGCCGAATCGAGTCAGGAATTGTTCCACTTTTGTAAACTACAAATTTCCTGTTGGACTGCTGCATCAGAGAATGCAATACAAAACAAGTTGAGATGAAATTTTCGAAGGGTACAACCATCGACTCCAGTTCGAACCATTTACCGGTTTATGTTGACCTAGTCGATTTATTACGGTGAGATATTTGCGAAGTTCATCAAACAAGACCGTTGATTTCGGTGGGAAAAGTTCATCACCGAATAAATGCTGTTGATTCGGATCATCAATCTATTGTCTGGGTGCGAAACCTAGTTGAGCAGTTTGAGAATAAACAGTAGAAATTTTCAAAGAACCTTGGATTGAACTATCCAAAAGGGAAAAATAATTTTTTTTCTAGGAATTAAGACGTTTCAAGAATAAAAAGACTTCAAAAAGTTTCAAAAACGACCCGAAAGACAAAAATGACAAAAATGACAGAAATGACAAAAATGACAAAAATGACAAAAATGACAAAAATGACAAAAATGACAAAAATGACAAAAATGACAAAAATGACAAAAATGACAAAAATGACAAAAATGACAAAAATGACAAAAATGACAAAAATGACAAAAATGACAAAAATGACAAAAATGACAAAAATTACAAAAATTACAAAAATGACAAAAATGACAAAAATGACAAAAATGACAAAAATGACAAAAATGACAAAAATGACAAAAATGACAAAAATGACAAAAATGACAAAAATGACAAAAATATCAAAAATGACAAAAATGACAAAAATGACAAAAATGACAAAAATGACAAAAATGACAAAAATGACAAAAATGACAAAAATGACAAAAATGACAAAAATGACAAAAATGACAAAAATGACAAAAATGACAAAAATGACAAAAATGACAAAAATGACAAAAATGACAAAAATGACAAAAATGACAAAAATGACAAAAATGACAAAAATTACAAAAATGACAAACATGACAAAAATGACAAAAAAGACAAAAATGACAAAAATGACAAAAATGACAAAAATGACAAAAATGACAAAAATTACAAAAATTACAAAAATTACAAAAATTACAAAAATGACAAAAATGACAAAAATGACAAAAATGACAAAAATGACAAAAATGACAAAAATGACAAAAATGACAAAAATGACAAAAATGACAAAAATGACAAAAATGACAAAAATGACAAAAATGACAAAAATGACAAAAATGACAAAAATGACAAAAATGACAAAAATGACAAAAATGACAAAAATGACAAAAATGACAAAAATGACAAAAATGACAAAAATGACAAAAATGACAAAAATGACAAAAATGACAAAAATGACAAAAATGACAAAAATGACAAAAATGACAAAAATGACAAAAATGACAAAAATGACAAAAATGACAAAAATGACAAAAATGACAAAAATGACAAAAATGACAAAAATGACAAAAATGACAAAAATGACAAAAATGACAAAAATGACAAAAATGACAAAAATGACAAAAATGACAAAAATGACAAAAATGACAAAAATGACAAAAATGACAAAAATGACAAAAATGACAAAAATGACAAAAATGACAAAAATGACAAAAATGACAAAAATGACAAAAATGACAAAAATGACAAAAATGACAAAAATGACAAAAATGACAAAAATGACAAAAATGACAAAAATGACAAAAATGACAAAAATGACAAAAATGACAAAAATGACAAAAATGACAAAAATGACAAAAATGACAAAAATGACAAAAATGACAAAAATGACAAAAATGACAAAAATGACAAAAATGACAAAAATGACAAAAATGACAAAAATGACAAAAATGACAAAAATGACAAAAATGACAAAAATGACAAAAATGACAAAAATGACAAAAATGACAAAAATGACAAAAATGACAAAAATGACAAAAATGACAAAAATGACAAAAATGACAAAAATGACAAAAATGACAAAAATGACAAAAATGACAAAAATGACAAAAATGACAAAAATGACAAAAATGACAAAAATGACAAAAATGACAAAAATGACAAAAATGACAAAAATGACAAAAATGACAAAAATGACAAAAATGACAAAAATGACAAAAATGACAAAAATGACAAAATGACAAAAATGACAAAAATGACAAAAATGACAAAAATGACAAAAATGACAAAAATGACAAAAATGACAAAAATGACAAAAATGAAAAAAATGAAAAAAATGACAAAAATGACAAAAATGACAAAAATGACAAAAATGACAAAAATGACAAAAATGACAAAAATGACAAAAATGACAAAAATGACAAAAATGACAAAAATGACAAAAATGACAAAAATGACAAAAATGACAAAAATGACAAAAATGACAAAAATGACAAAAATGACAAAAATGACAAAAATGACAAAAATGACAAAATGACAAAAATGACAAAAATGACAAAAATGACAAAAATGACAAAAATGACAAAAATGACAAAAATGACAAAAATGACAAAAATGACAAAAATGACAAAAATGACAAAAATGACAAAAATGACAAAAATGACAAAAATGACAAAAATGACAAAAATGACAAAAATGACAAAAATGACAAAAATGACAAAAAATGACAAAAATGACAAAAATGACAAAAATGACAAAAATGACAAAATGACAAAAATGACAAAAATGACAAAAATGACAAAAATGACAAAAATGACAAAAATGACAAAAATGACAAAAATGACAAAAATGACAAAAATGACAAAAATGACAAAAATGACAAAAATGACAAAAATGACAAAAATGACAAAAATGACAAAAATGACAAAAATGACAAAAATGACAAAAATGACAAAAATGACAAAAATGACAAAAATGACAAAAATGACAAAAATGACAAAAATGACAAAAATGACAAAAATGACAAAAATGACAAAAATGACAAAAATGACAAAAATGACAAAAATGACAAAAATGACAAAAATGACAAAAATGACAAAAATGACAAAAATGACAAAAATGACAAAAATGACAAAAATGACAAAAATGACAAAAATGAAAAAAATGAAAAAAATGACAAAAATGACAAAAAATGACAAAAATGACAAAAATGACAAAAATGACAAAAATGACAAAAATGACAAAAATGACAAAAATGACAAAAATGACAAAAATGACAAAAATGACAAAAATGACAAAAATGACAAAAATGACAAAAATGACAAAAATGACAAAAATGACAAAAATGACAAAAATGACAAAAATGACAAAAATGACAAAAATGACAAAAATGACAAAAATGACAAAAATGACAAAAATGACAAAAATGACAAAAATGACAAAAATGACAAAAATGACAAAAATGACAAAAATGACAAAAATGACAAAAATGACAAAAATGACAAAAATGACAAAAATGACAAAAATGACAAAAATGACAATAACGACAATAATGACAAAAATGACAAAAATGACAAAAATGACAAAAATGACAAAAATGACAAAAATGACAAAAATGACAAAAATGACAAAAATGACAAAAATGACAAAAATGACAAAAATGACAAAAATGACAAAAATGACAAAAATGACAAAAATGACAAAAATGACAAAAATGACAAAAATGACAAAAATGACAAAAATGACAAAAATGACAAAAATGACAAAAATGACAAAAATGACAAAAATGACAAAAATGACAAAAATGACAAAAATGACAAAAATGACAAAAATGACAAAAATGACAAAAATGACAAAAATGACAAAAATGACAAAAATGACAAAAATGACAAAAATGACAAAAATGACAAAAATGACAAAAATGACAAAAATGACAAAAATGACAAAAATGACAAAAATGACAAAAATGACAAAAATGACAAAAATGACAAAAATGACAAAAATGACAAAAATGACAAAAATGACAAAAATGACAAAAATGACAAAAATGACAAAAATGACAAAAATGACAAAAATGACAAAAATGACAAAAATGACAAAAATGACAAAAATGACAAAAATGACAAAAATTACAAAAATTACAAAAATGACAAAAATGACAAAAATGACAAAAATGACAAAAATGACAAAAATGACAAAAATGACAAAAATGACAAAAATGACAAAAATGACAAAAATGACAAAAATGACAAAAATGACAAAAATGACAAAAATGACAAAAATGACAAAAATGACAAAAATGACAAAAATGACAAAAATGACAAAAATGACAAAAATGACAAAAATGACAAAAATGACAAAAATGACAAAAATGACAAAAATGACAAAAATGACAAAAATGACAAAAATGACAAAAATGACAAAAATGACAAAAATGACAAAAATGACAAAAATGACAAAAATGACAAAAATGACAAAAATGACAAAAATGACAAAAATGACAAAAATGACAAAAATGACAAAAATGACAAAAATGACAAAAATGACAAAAATGACAAAAATGACAAAAATGACAAAAATGACAAAAATGACAAAAATGACAAAAATGACAAAAATGACAAAAATGACAAAAATGACAAAAATGACAAAAATGACAAAAATGACAAAAATGACAAAAATGACAAAAATGACAAAAATGACAAAAGTGACAAAAATGACAAAAATGACAAAAATGACAAAAATGACAAAAATGACAAAAATGACAAAAATGACAAAAATGACAAAAATGACAAAAATGACAAAAAATGACAAAAATGACAAAAATGACAAAAATGACAAAAATGACAAAAATGACAAAAATGACAAAAATGACAAAAATGACAAAAATGACAAAAATGACAAAAATGACAAAAATGACAAAAATGACAAAAATGACAAAAATGACAAAAATGACAAAAATGACAAAAATGACAAAATTGTCAAAATTGTCAAAATTATCAAAATTGTCAAAATTGTCAGAATTGTCAAAATTGTCAAAATTGTCAAAATTGTCAAAATTGTCAAAATTGTCAAAATTGTCAAAATTGTCAAAATTGTCAAAATTGTCAAAATTGTCAAAATTGTCAAAATTGTCAAAATTGTCAAAATTGTCAAAATTGTCAAAATTGTCAAATTTGTCAAAATTGACAAAATTGTCAAAATTGTCAAAATTGTCAAAATTGTCAAAACTGTCAAAATTGTCAAAATTGTCAAAATTGTCAAAATTGTCAAAATTGTCAAAATTGTCAAAATTGTCAAAATTGTCAAAATTGTCAAAATTGTCAAAATTGTCAAAATTGTCAAAATTGTCAAAATTGTCAAAATTGTCAAAATTGTCAAAATTGTCAAAATTGTCAAAATTTTCAAAATTGTCAAAATTGTCAAATTTGTCAAAATTGTCAAAATTGTCAAAATTGTCAAAATTGTCAAAATTGTCAAAATTGTCAAAATTGTCAAAATTGTCAAAATTGTCAAAATTGTCAAAATTGTCAAAATTGTCAAAATGGTCAAAATTGTCAATATTGTCAAAATGGTCAAAATTGACAAAATTGTCAAAATTGTCAAAATTGTCAAAACTGTCAAAATTGTCAAAATTGTCAAAATTGTCAAAATTGTCAAAATTGTCAAAATTGTCAAAATTGTCAAAATTGTCAAAATTGTCAAAATTGTCAAAATTGTCAAAATTGTCAAAATTGTCAAAATTGTCAAAATTGTCAAAATTTTCAAAATTTTCAAAATTGTCAAAATTGTCAAATTTGTCAAAATTGTCAAAATTGTCAAAATTGTCAAAATTGTCAAAATTGTCAAAATTGTCAAAATTGTCAAAATTGTCAAAATTGTCAAAATTGTCAAAACTGTCAAAATTGTCAAAATTGTCAAAATTGCAAAAATTGTCAAAATTGTAAAAATTGTCAAAATTGTCAAAATTGTCAAAATTGTCAAAATTGTCTAAATTGTCAAAATTGCAAAAACTGTCAAAATTGCAAAAATTATCAAAATTGTAAAAATTGTCAAAATTGTCAAATTTGTAAAAATTGTCAAAATTGTCAAAATTGTCAAAATTGTCAAAATTGTCAAAATTGTCAAAATTGTCAAAATTGTCAAAATTGTCAAAATTGACAAAATTATCAAAATTATCAATTTTGTCAAAATTGTTAAAATTGTCAAAATTGTCAAAATTTCTGTGTCTTTATTTTGTCAATGAATTCATTGAAATTCAATCAAACCACAACAGTACCCCAGTAAAAAAAACCATCATCATTCAGCTACAGAATCCATTCAGCAGATCTCTTGAAACCGAAGGAATATTTACCGAAAAAGGAAGAAGGGCAAGAAGAAGGAGGCTCATAATTCGATTTAACAATCCCCTTCTCCCTTCCGCATGCTAAACGGTTCGCTACATTTGAATTGATGCCACTTGACGAAGTTGACATCTCAAAGCTGGCACAGATTCGAGCGGAATCACTCGGCCCCAATGGAATCGATCCCTCACCCACTTCTACAGCTAGGGGTATGTATATTTGTATTCTAAAATAGGATTCTTCAATGACGTAATCAGAGGGCACTTTACATCTTTCAGCGCGTGCATTGTCTTCTACTTTGGTGCGGTAAAAATATTACCTTCTTTCCGTATTTCTACTTGGTTACAATAAAAAAAAACGGGAAATCTTGACATTTATAGCCACACTTAGCAGTCAGCAGTGATAGGAAGTTGATTCACGATACTTCGGATGAAGAAGTTGGATGAAACGGAAGCGGGGAACCGTGTAAGAGATTGGAAAATGATTTTCTTGGTTCGGGAGATGCAAAATCATGATCCGGGTCTTTCTGTTCTCGAGGGATCGTTCAAATTACTTACGAATCACATGCTATCGCAGAAAAAAAATTAAATCAAACTTACTGATTCATGACCTTTGAAAATATAACAAAAAATTAATTTGAAAGTTACTTCGATCTTAAATGTTTAGATAAGAGATTAAACAAGAAACAAAGTTCTTGAAGATCTTGAATTTAGAATTTTTACGTACGACAAAAATGTTTGTGGAAAATTTTAAATGAAGTTTTAACTTTCAAAACGACACCTTCGGTTAACCAATAACATTTACACAAAATATAAACAGATACTTTCAGTCGACCCCAGCTAAGGTGAGTTTTTTTTTGCCATACGTTTACTTTGAATCCAACAATCGCTCTGCGATTCATAGGCTCGTCAATGGCTGATCGGAAACAACCATTTTTGTCAAATTATACTCGCCCAAGTGTGAAAAATCCGTATAAAATACCTTGATCTTGGCCGAACCGACAAAGGCAAGATGGTTTCAGATTGATGGGCATTATTTATTTTCCCTGTAAGAAAAAATAACTTATCCGTTTAGGCTACCAATTCAAAGTAGATGGAAGAGTAGGCGATGGCCGGATGACATTGCACGTGATTTTTTTTCACGTTCCGGAAAAATAATTCAAAACTAATGGTTCATTTGTAACCTTGTGCCTTGCGAGGTATTGCATGGCTACTTTCGCGGGGCACAAGCAGTGGTATCTATCGAATTTATTGTTTATCAATGCCAAAAGACGTACCCCTGATAAACAGCAAATAACTTTTTTTGTCTAATAAGATACGAATTTACGGTCTTGGACAAAGTTGTTCATAGCATAGCATAGCATAGCATTGGGTGACTACACACATCTTGAATTGGCTGATACATAAGCTACAACTAATAGTCAAGCCCAACACAAGATGCCAAAATGAGTACCTGGATTCAATACTCATTTCAAGTGTTGCTATTGAGGATTAGTATGGTACCGTTATGTACACCGTGTCAAGTCAATGTAATCATGTAGGGATGGTCTGAAACAGCTAAAAAAACTTTTCAGGTGCAGAGAACTCATACGACCCTACATTTAAAGATGCTGTTTCAGAAAGGTAAGGGAAGGGTTATTTATGTTTATAGGAAATCCTACTTGGCAGATAGGATTGATGAACAGAAGATTTTTCAAAATAACATAAATACACAAGTAAATGGAAAGAGCTCAGCAATTTTTTGTACCAGCTGAGGATAACTTGAAATGATGGGATCGATGCTGTTCCTTTGTATGCTGTTTCTTTGTTTGCCACTTTCGGTCCTTTCAAATTCCTTCATTTCTTTTGTATTAAAATTTCGTATCATTCGGAACCTATTGAATTGACTTCACATTAACGTGTGGTCGTACTCTCCGTGTTATCGTGCCAGTTTCATAGGGGAAAGGAACGAAAAAAAGGAAAAATATATAAAAATGTATATTTAGGTATATGTGTTATGTTCTGATAAATAAATAATCCTAAAATATTGAAAACGACAAATATGTAACATAAAATTTATTAAATACTTGAAAATCACAGAAACCTGCAAAACTTACCTTTATATTTTTTAAATTCTAACTTGCCAAACTTTCAAAAAAATATTGAAGTATCATAGTGCCCGTATTCATGAATTCTAGTGTTTAAAAGATATTATTGTTGTTATTGAGTATTGTTTTCAAAGGTAAATATTTCATAGGTTTCTCATAATTATGATGAAACTAGTGAAAATTGTGTTTACAAAAAAAAATCTTTCAAATCTCCTTACATTCAAGGACCTAATATTTATTCTTTTGGAATATTTTTCATATTAAATTTATTTAAATCATTTAAATAAACACATAAACCATTTTAAATATTTAAAATTCACATTTTGAAACCCTCAACAGCATTTCCTCTAGTCACACATACATTTTCCTACAATCACAGCAATCCAATTCGTAACCACAATCACGTTCACGCAGCCCGCGCTAAAAATACGATTGACAACTTCCGATGGAATAGAAATTTTACAATTTAACCTACACAAACATTTTTATATGCGTTTCAATCTACATTAACCTTCTTGACCAGTTACTTCATATAACAGTAAAGTTAAAAAATTTCATAGAACTTCTGTTGAGCACATTAAATAAAAAAAACAAATGAGTATCAAGAATTGTAAACATTCATGAAATCTACAAGAAGCTAGGGCACTCAAATGAAGCAGAAATACTGGAGTATTCCGGATGCTTCCAAGAAAAAAATCTTACTTTAATTTTGATTAAAAGAAAACGTAATGGAACAAACTCACCCAGCAAAATACGGTTCATGTGGTCCTTGTTAATTGAAGGATAATTTGCTTCAGTCTGCTCTTCATGGTGTCTTATTTAGTTCCTGCACTTTGGGGTAACGATGATCCCATTTATTTCACCGAGAGGCAATATTTCTCTAAACTATCACTAACTATCACGCTAGCACATCTGTCAATTCGTTTTAGAAACACGTACAGTTTGTTAAATTGACTAATGCCGGAATATTAGAAAACAAAATTTTCAGCGACGGAACGAAAAAAAAAAAAAAATCTTTACGGTCTTGGACAAAGTTGTTCAGCGGAAAATTTCCTTTGAAGAATTTATAAATTGGCACAAAAATCATTAGCAGGCCCGGTTGTGCAGAAGAAACAGTTTTGGACCAAAACAAAGCTTTTGAGACCCCAGGGTTTGAGAAATTCAAAAATGACCCCAAATCGACTCAGTCTAATGATCATTCCACATCATAGATTTCAACGTTACTTGGAGGGCTTTTGAAAGGGAATGGTAAAAATAACTGTACTTTAAGCAGATCCATTTATCAATTGTGTGATAAGGTCGATAAGGTGATTTAGCCGCCGGCCGTGGCCTAGAGGACAGCGTTCCAGTCTTCTAAGCCAGAGTCCATGAGATCGAATCCCGATCACGGCACACATAGTACACTTTCAGTGGTCTGGTGGTTTTAGCATTTGTAAGATGCTAGCCAATTATATCCTTGAAAGATTGTACGCCTTAGAGTTAAGTAAATTAGATCTCTTCAAAGAAACATGATGTTTCACTGAGATCCTATATGTGTGTAAAGGTAACAACACTGATCGGTCGATGGGTAAGATGACTTCTCTTTTGTTATGTTTCCATTTTGCATATAGATGGCTTAACTCCACAGGACTGGTTATGAGGCTAAGATTGGGCGGGGCTTATTGGCAATGAAAGTAGCCTCGGGATGTGCAGTTGCCATTCTGAAATGGGTTACTGGAATTTCAATAGAGCTTACACCACCAGCACCCGCGATTGAACAATGTTAATCAAGTAGAATAACATTGGCTCTTTTGCATAACATACCTGCCAGCTCAGGGGGTCGTTGGATGGATTATACATACATACATACATACAGATGGCTTAACTCCACAGGACATCGAATCCAACTTCATACTGATGTACAATGGATTGTGGATTGAAGCCGGCCGTAGTACCTCGATAAGTGTTATGCAAGTGTTTGAGACAGACATTTCGTTCACAAAACCTTACGTATTTCGAACAGCCAACGCAAAATATCCTTAGATAACTTTGTAGCATCAAAATGTAGGTCTCCAAACGGACCTCTTTACCCATCTCATAACTCCATTTGTTTACATTTGGCGCATATACTTTTTCAAAATTCATTACCGAAATGCTATTTTAATAAATTTAATAAAAATCGAATCATATATTAAATGCACGAGGGAAGCCATTCATTGTAGATTACAATGTTTTTGTGTTACAAATTTGATTAAATGTAATTTAATTAGAAACTGAAAAATTATTGCATGCAGTTTCCACAGATCGTTAGCCTCATCAAGTACTAGACATCCAATTTTTCAATTTTTTCTCCTTGTTTATCTCCGGGAAATACGAGCGAGACTTATCGTTGAAAAGTTTCTGATTGGAAACCTGTCAGGTGACCGCTAAAGAGTTTGTTTTGCAGTGTCTTCTCACATGCAGTTCAAATATTTTGCTCACGATTTGACCACCGTGTTTTGTTCATTTTACCGGTGGGCAGATTTTTTACCTTGTAGAAATAAAGTCAAATTAATATATACGTCAGCTAGACGAGCCAGTCAGAAAATTTGACTTTTTTATCACTTCCTCTATTCATTTTTTCGGATTGAGCTTGATAAAACCTCTCACATTCTTCTCAATTCATGGAATCAATTATCTTCACTTTTAATCAAATTTTAGCTCACTATTGTCAAAAATTTTGTCAATCAACTTCTGTGTTGAACGTTACCTCAAAAACCACTTGGCAGATTGTCACCAAATTTTGAACACGTACACATTACACTACTAGGTAGCTTCACTGAAAATTTCATCAATTTCCATCGATACATTCAAAAGTTATTCGCAAAAAAAAGTGTTGCATTTTTTCGAATATACTCCTTACTATTTTTCCCGTTTCTCTTTTTTATTTTCAAGAGCGAGTAAAGGCGCATCATCCTTGGTTAATGACCAGAAATGATTGTACTCTGAAATCCAAAACAGTTAAAAATAAAGCTAAGATTATAAATTATGTTTATCTGGTTTATCAAGTTCTCTAAAATGAAACTATTCTTAGGTTTTGTGATTTCTGTGTACCAAATAAATCATTTCCAGATGCTGAAGAATTGTCCTTATTTTTGGGAAGTTACTTCACATTACCCATTGTTTGCTCATTAAGGAGCATTTTTCATAGCATGCTTCCAACGATAATGCCCATTTGAAACGTATGGTACAGGTGGTCCACGTTTCTTTTGTTCCTGTGTTCCAGATGTCTCTGCGTTCTCTGCTCCATAGTGGGCCCGGCCATTTTTTGTTTTCTTTTATTTTAATGTTTTATGTTAACATAATAGAAAACATGAGCAAAGACAATTAGAATAAGTTTAATGAGATTTTCTAACGTACCTACATGGCATAGAAGAACGGTTAAAAGTACAATGTAGCTTTTTACCCAAGCAACCAAAAATTACATATATACTTGAATGAAGGCTTTGAAAGTCTCATATTGGCTGAAAAAGTGAATCAACTGCCCAACTTCCTTGAGTAAACTTTATGTGCTCATTAATGAACTTTAAAGTAGCAAAAGTGATTAATATGTACGTTGTTTGTGACTTATTTTGCCCATTTCCCATGAGTGAAGTACATATACTCATTAATGAACTTAAAAGTTGCAAAAGTGATTTATATGTACGATTTATAGGACTTAAGTCACATAAAGGGCACAAAAGTGCTCAAAACGGGACTTATTTTTCCCAATTTCCATGAGTGAACTATATGTACTCATTAATGAACTTGAAATTTGCAAAAGTGTTTATATGTACGATGTAAGGGACTTAAGTGACATAAAGGGCACTAAAGTGCTGAAAACGGGATATACCGGGATATAACGGGAAGTGCATTGTGTCTTTCAAAATCACATCACTAATGCGAGTTTTAGTTTTAGTTAGAACAACATTTAGACGTGGTCTTATGGTAGCTGGTTCGATTCTCACCACGAAGGTTGGGTTTCGATCCCCAATCCGGGTAAGTTTTTTTTTTCAATCAGTTATTTGGTATTTGAGTGACCATTCTGATACGATATATGTAGGAAGTGTAGGAAAGAAGCAATTTTGGAACCCGGCGCGTGGCATCATGGCGGCACGATGTACTGAACATAGTAAATAATCAAGAGCAGGTTATATGAACCGATGCCAAGGGTGCAATTGAGATAGAGAGATAATTTGAATTAAAAGGTCACTAGAAGCTGAATAGAAGATCATTAGGACTTGTTTTGGAACTTGAAAGTATCAATAAGAACATAAATTTTGAGCTGCATAGAACGTACTTTATATCAATGATGGGGCTGAGTAAGCTTTTTTGTACCTATTTTACGGGACTTTTGGTTGCTTGGGTATTCTTCAGTTTTCACAATCAGGCAAATCATGTTTTTAGGATGAGTATATTATTTTATTTGAATTATAGTTTAGAAGTAACAATTATTTTTAAATATCTCGAAAAAATGACAGCCTACTGCGATTTTTTTTTTTTGCAAAGAATGCATTTAAAAATAATTCCCATCTCAAAACTTCTCACCTCTCAACTCCCGGTTGGTCTTACAAGTTTTAGAAAACAACTTGTAAGACCAACCGGGAGTTGAGAGGTGAGAAACTTGACTTACTGTCATTTTCAATACACGCGCTCGCTCGAATGATCATTTTTCTCAACTGTCAGCCGATTAGCCGTCAGCTGATTCTGTCGGCGCGTTTTGTTTTGTTGTTGAAAAAAATATGTTACAAAAGAAATAAAAAAATACTGCAAGTTATATACCATAAGATTGCTAGGCTTCTGAAATTTAGAACAGTATAGTTTTTATTATTGTATCTCAATGATTGAAAAAAGATAATTCCAAGTTTGTGAAATTTTGATCAGTGGTTGTCAAGATAAAGCTGTTAGAATATGTCTTCTGGAATCAATCTTTGACTTTTTTTAAATGTGTTAGATTTGAAAATTACATAAACGCCATGAACAAATAAAAATAAAATTTAAAACTGGGAAGTTGGAGATGTCTACTCTTATCAAACCGAAAGCCAGAGCTTATGTCCTAGGCTTTGGTAGCTCAAAATCAGGTTTAACTCAAAACTCGAAACATAATAAAAATTCCTCTAGAAAAACCCTTTTTAATGCATGTTTTGCAATGAGATGACGAATATGAATTTGAATCTAGATCCGATTAAACAAATTGGTGTATTTTGATTCTGAAGTTGTCTGTGGTTATCTTATCCCATAAAATTGAACATGAAGATTTTAACACTCTACTGCATACGAAACCTTATCTATATGTTATTTTTTTTAAATTTTAAAGTAGCAGTATTGCCAAATATTTCAAACTTTAATAATGCCTCAAAAATTCAATAAGCGATTATAAAACTCAAAACCCTAGAACAAAGTACATTAACAGACAAACTTGACTGATTCTTGCTGCATAAATTTGGAATAAAAGAGCAACAATTTTCAGCATCGATAGACATTGGTTAGCTAGACTTCATGTTATTGATCAAATCTCGCAAATTTTCAGATTTTTTTTTGTTTCAAAATATGTCATTTCTTTGCCGATGATTTAGCTACTGTCAACAGTTTGCGAAATGAAAGTTCTAAATGAAAAATTTGCACAATAGCATTACCTAAATAGTTCCTAAATATTCGAAAATGATTTTAAAAAGTGATCAATGTTCCCGTGCGGTAATTCCCGGAATTTTTTTAACGTTTCCCGGGATTCGGGAACTTACATCCATTTGACCAAACGTCTATTCGTTTCGGGCTATGACTATGACCTATGACCGAATAACCTTCTGTTTTGATGAGCAATTCGATTGCTTTGACTAATTGACTACCTTGTTTAATTGGCATCTGATATAAAAATAGTATGTGAGTGAAAAAAACTTCATCAGTTATGTACCTTTTTAAAAAATAAGAATATTCTGATTCTAAAAATTAAAAGTAATGAAAATTCTAAGCTAATGATATAGGAAAATTTAATATTTACATACATAAGTATGTGCTACCAAGGTTTGAAAAAAATATGACTATCAGTTTTATAATCTTACCTTTCTTTTTCCCCATCTTTCTGTGAATATTTTTCTTCGATTTTTTTATTTGACCAAAGTACCAGGTCCAATCACTCGTAGAAGATCACGATTATTTTATTCATACACACACCATCATTATCTATTAATCTGATCAAATTATTTTTTCAAATACCACCAGTCATTCACCAGCTAAATGCATCAACCGAAACGATCCACGCGTTTGTTCCGACTCGACCCGCGCGTAAGGCCACTTTCACGCTCACTTCACACGAAGGTCTAATTGGCCCTTTCAATAAGCGTTCTGGTCGAGATTTTCGTACGAAAATTTAGACTCCAACTTTGAAAGCAACCCAACCAACCGACTTTGGAAGAATAAACAAGTGATGAACTACTGAAACACTAGCAGCAGCAACAGAAGCAGCATCTGAGTAAGATCTATTTAGAAAATCTACCCCTGTCTGGAGTGGGAAAAAAAACCGCAAACGAGTGCCTCATGCAAACTAAATTAATCAAATATTTCCTTTCACGGATTAGTGGCGAAGCCGTCAAGTGTCGTTGTCGTTCACGCCTAATTCGTCCATCGTGTTATAGAGAGATCGGAATTAGAATAATCTTAACGATCCCCTGCTTGACTCTATAGTGCCCATACTTAAGGTCTTAATTGATGGCAGCAGATTTTATTATCTGTAGCGTTCTGATTCTCATAGTTTTGCTAAGTCATAATGACTTACAACTTTGAAGTACAAGTATTATTCTACATGACTAACAGTAATTCGATTGCTTGATTATTGATATTAGTCAATAGATTGTCTGACACGTTTCTAACATACGTCTACGACGCGGTGACACAACCCGACAATCAATCGATCTGCTCATCGGTATCGAGAAACTTGCTAACTGTAGGTCATTAACGAGTCATTACGAACGCTTAGCTACAGTAATTGAAAAATCGAGAGTAAAACAAATGTTTGCACTGCCAATGGGTAGGTACCTATAGATGAACAATCAAAATTCTAGGATGTGTAACGTTGAAACGATTATTTGAATGACATTGTTGTTCTGATTGTCGAAAACTTCCCTTCAATTCGTTTTAAAAGCTGTTTTTAAAAGGCTTCTTTCATCAGAATTGGTTGTTCTAATTTTAGGATAGGATGATACTTCTGGAACATTGACTAAGTTAAAAATGATGGAATATAAGGAATTATGCGCGTGTATTTCGCATTGAAACAATGAAACCCTTGTTTTATCTTACACTTGCCAAAATATAAGAACAATCGCAGTTAAAGGCAGTTTCTGTAACTTCCCACACAGTTTTCTGCAAAATTTTCTGGGAATTTCTATTACGTTTTTCAATGAAACAGTATTGTGCCTTATGAAATCGCCTTATTCTTACAAATTGTGTCATGTATGGTAACAAATTATTTATTTGAATTGATGAATGGAAAATTTCTTAAAACTTTGAATACCATTAATTTAGAAGGTTTAAATCACCGGAAAATTTAGTCCATCTCTAGAACATCACACAACGTTTTATTTAATTACACATAGTCATTTTAACTCTTGAACCCATTTTGTTTTCTGAGCAATATTCAGAAGCTTAAGGTTGTAATTAGATACAATTTTTGTTCTCTACAGAATACTTCATTGATAAATAATTTGTTTATGGATTGGTAAGTTTTAAGATCACAAAATTACACATAATATATTTTTATTTCACTAAGGTGTGTCGTTTTGCAACTTTTTTTTATAATTTCAAAAACCATGTAGTCTAGAAAATTTCCTTTTCGGTCAAAACGAATGACAGAATTTTTGCAGCATTTGTAAGAAGGCTTAGGTACCCGGGATTAAATTTGAAATTTTTTATGGAATATCACGAAAATTTGTACGTTTTTTTTTTATTTTTATAGTATTTTTTTTTCTTACGCATTGCAAGTTCATGGAATACCATGGTGCATATATACATGTTACTGGTATGTTTTCTGGCTACAACTTTGCCGGAGATAACCAACGCGGTAGGAGAATCGAGAAAATAGTAGTACTAAAACGCCCCACACTGACAGATTCTCCGTCCAATTTTCAGAAATATTATTTTAACAAGAAAGCTTTAGATTTTAGAGGATTGAAAAATTCTGATAAAATGACCTTCCCTAAATTCTCTACCATTTGCAAAAAAGGTAAGAGTCAGAGTTACTCTTGTTATAAATTTTTTTAACCTTTTTACAAAACGTTCGTTGTTACAAAAATTTTAAAATTTCTAGAGCGTACCGTAAACGGGGGGAAATTTGATCAACGGGGTAACTTTGATCAACATGAAATTTTTGCAGATAATCATCATTAACTAAGGAAAACGTCAAAATATCTTAAAACTGTTTACTACGTTTTAAAGCCTGTAAATTGAGATACATATAGGCTTAATTTGGGCTTTATAAGAAAATTTTTGATGTTACTTAAAATGTTATTTTATCTTTAAATCTTAAAATATCTGGTTTTTCGAAGGCTCACAAACAATCATCTCTCCTGATCAAATTTAAGCATTTAGGAGCAAATGGGTTGTTTTATGTGAAAGTTCAACATTTTTCTTTGTTTAGGTTTAGTTTAAGTGTTATTTTTATGGTCTTTTGGTGATAATTTTTGGATATTGGAAAAAACGGCGATTTTCCATGAGAAAGCGCATATAGTAAAAAATGGCTAAAACCCTATCAAATGGTTCAATTTGAAGAAAAAAACGAACAGCGAGGACCTATGGAATTGCATGACGGCAAAATTTCATTTGTTTTCGAGGCCAAAATTAATTGAGAAATGTTTAAAACTGCGTTAATTCGAAAATCCGCGTAAAAAAAACCTCGTTAATTCGAAAATCCACGTAAAAAAAACCCGAAATTCGAAAATCCACGTAAAAAATCCATTTTAATTAAAAAAATTCGCGCAAAAAAGCACGTTACTAAAAAAAACGCGTAAGAACCATGATCATTTCAAAATTTGCGTACAATGATAGTTTATTTTTAAGATAAAAAACAAAATCAATTAGATTAATCGAATAGCAGAATATAGTGAGGCTTATTTGACATTGTGGAATTCAGATCGTCTCATGTCTCATGTCTCAGGTCTCAGGTCTCAGGTCTCAGGTCTCATGTCTCATGTCTCATGTCTCATGTCTCATGTCTCAGGTCTCAAGTCTCAGGTCTCATGTCTCATGTCTCATGTCTCAGATCTCGAGTCTCATATTTCAGGTCTCAAATCTCAGGTCTCATGTCTCAGGTCTCAGGTCTCAAGTCTCAGGTCTCAGGTCTCAGATCTCATGTATCACGTTCTTAGTCTCAGAGCTAAGATTTTCCCAACTACAAAAAGATTCTAAGTGTTTTCCTTTGAAAAAGTCTTAGAATATTTTTTCTGAAAAACCGCGTTAATTCGAAAATCCGCTTAAAAAAAGCCACGTAAAAAAATACCGTGTAAAAAAAAACCGCGTAAAAAAAACCTCAGTGTAAATGTTTTGAAAAAAAAACGTCGAAAAACTCAGAATAGTCTTAATAAAAATTACTGTTATTAATAATTATGCTTTAGCTTTGTGTGTTAAATGGCACCATAAAAATAGTTTTGAAGATGTTGAGGTACCTTAAAAACATTAGTGATCAAAGTTATCCCGAAACGCGACATCTGGTTTTGTAACAAACATTCAATTATAACCACCAATGTTGTTTGAATTTACTTCAGTCAATGATCATGTTTTATACTCCTCACCTCAGTAAGTGTTTTAAAACTTTTAGGTATTACGAAAAGGCAACCCCTTCCAAAATATTCAAAAATAAATGAAAAAAGTGATCAAAGTTCCCCCAGTTTACGGTACTTCATCGTGTTTCAGTGGGCGCACAGCAAGAGAGGGAGAGCATCTTTTGTATTTGTTAGGGTAATGATTAAAATTTTACGAACACAAATAAACACAATTTTCAATTTCATTTCTTTATTTTTCGGCTTCAATGCTATCAATTTTTGAGCCGACTCTATGATTAGCTTTTCTTCACGACAAGCTTTTTGCCTTTCTTTCAGAAAGGTATAGTTATCGGTCGATTTGGGAGGTCATTAATTATGGGTCTTAGATATACCTTTATAGGTACCTATCGAATCAGCTCGTCGAGTTCAGACGATGTCTGTGTATTTGTGTGTATTGGTGTGATTTTTTGTAAACTTTTTTGCACGTTTTTGCGAAACTGGGCAGTATAATAAAAATGATTTTTAGCTTAAAAAATTTGATTTTTTTTCTTCTTCGTCCTATAAAAGAAACAAAAAAAAAACAAAATAGTATGAAAAATAAATTTTCATAGTAATTATCATCAAATCGTCACTCCAAAAAACGTGTCAATTTGGCTTGCTAGCCACAACCAGCAATCACTAAAATCAAGATTATCGTGTCTATGACGTCAAATTATACGTGACGTCATAGATACGCGCATGCTATCTAAATGTATGGATCTGTCGATGTGTGGAAGGGAGAACAGACAGGCTTCACTCCCACTCAGATTTGCTGTCATTGTGACAGAAACCGTGTGGGTGGAAGACGACAATCCAAATTTTCCCGGTCAATGGTTGAAATTTTTTTCATTTTAATGGTTCAGTTTGAAACCGAACCATTTCAAAAATATCGGAACCGAAGTTCCGAACTATTCACATAAAAATGGTTTTCACCAAGAGGTACGACCCCGAAACCAATTAAGTCGTTGATGAGTACGTCATGCCCACACTGCATGGTACGAAAGCGATAGTAACTTCGGCCAACATTATATTCAGAAACAGATTGCTCTGAGAAGGGGAAAACAACACGGGTACGCGGACGATGTATGCACATCCTCTCATCTTCTCACGTGCCGTTCGTGCTCAGGAAGCTTCTTCCTAGGCACGAACGACAGGAGAGAATTTCGCCCGTGGAAGCAAATCTAATTAGACAAATGCTACTCAATCCTCTCGAGCTTTAAGCTCTCGGGCAAATTCCCTTTTCGTTCACTTTTCTCTTCAGATCTAACGTTGCGCAATGAAAGCTTTTCGTTCGCATAGAAAAACCTGTGCAATTGTTGCGTTTTGTTGTTGGGGTTGGTGTCTGACGAAAACGGCTTGGGAGTCAATCCAAACAGTGGCGCCACCAAGTTCTCCATAGTAGTGTTTGAAGCATTTCGGATTTTTGTTTTGGAAAAGGCACATAAATACGCATTAACCATTTTGGCCAGGCTGGCCAAGAACAAATTTAACTAAATTGACAAAATTAACGAAACTGACAAAATTGACAAGATTGACAAAATCGCCAAAACTGAAAAAGTTGACAAAATTGATGAGATTGACAAAATTGACAAGATTTACAAAATTGACAAAACCGACAAAATGGATAAAATTGATAAGATTGACAAAACTGACAAAATTCACCAAATTGACAACACTGACAAGATTGACAAAATTGACGATTTCGACAAAATCGACAGTTTTGACACAATTGACAAAATTGACAACATTCACAAGATTGACTTAATTGACAAACTTACAAAATTGACAAGATTGAAAAAAGTGATAAAATTAACAAAATTGACAAAATTGACCAATATGTGAAAACTGACAACATTCACCAATTTGACAAAAAAGACAAGATTTACAAAATTGACCAAATTAGCAAAACTGACAAAATTCACCAAATTGACAAAATGACCAAATTGCCAAAATTGACAAGATTGACAAAATTCACAAAATAGACAAAACTAACAAGATTGACAAGACTGACAAAATTGACAAGATTGACTATTTCGACAAAATCGACAATATTGACACAATTGACAAAATTTACAAAACTGACAGAATTGACAAAATTGACATGATTGACAAAATTGCCAATATTGACAAAATTGACAAGTTTGTCACAATTGAGAAGATTGACAAAATTGACCAAATTGACAAAATTTAGAAAATTGTAAACATTGACAAGATTGACAAAATTGACGAATCTGAACAAATTTGAAGAAATTGTTAAAATTGACAAAAATGACAAAATTGATTAAATCGACAAAATCGTCAAAATTTACAGAAATCGCAAAATCACAATATTGATTGAATCGACGAAATTGAAAAATTTGACCAAATTGACAAAACTGACAAAATTGACAAAATTGACAAGATTGACAAAATAGACCAAATTGACAAATTTTACAAAATTATTATAATTGACAAAAATGACAAAATTTATCAAATTGACAAATTTGACAAAATTTACAGAATTGACAAAATTGACCAGATTGAACAAATTGACAAAACTGAATCAAATAAACAAAAATTACAAAACTTATAAAATCGACAAATTCGACAAAATTATCAAAACTAGCAAAATCCATAAAATTGACAATATTGATTAAATCGACAAAATTGGCAAATTTGACATTTTTGACAAATTTGACAAATTTGACAAATTTGACAAATTTGGCAAATTTGACAAATTTTATCTCCTATAGTCTTTTTTCATCCCCTATAGTTTATTCCGTTTGAGAGCTTCATTTAACGAAAATCATTTACAAAAGTGGTTTTTGTAAACAATCTACCGTTATGGATTAAAACACGCAAAACAAATATGTTTTGAATCTGAAAGAAAGGCTCAAATCCACTGTTAAGTGTATTAAATCGGGTTTTTTGTTATGTTTTTGACGTATTATGTGTTTTGTGTTGTTGAAGTTTTTTCCTGTTTTTGATGTTTCACTGATTTCATGTGATTTTTGTGTTGTTTTATTTTGTGGTTGGGTTTTGGCTTTATCGATAATTATTAGTATTTTCCATGTTAAGTAATTCGATATTCGTATTTTTTCTGTATAACTTCAGATTATGACAACACCCCTGAACACTTAGGATTTAAAAAATTGAACCAAATCAAAATCGATTATATCCTCAATTTTTTGTTTTATTTATTACTCAAAATAAGCCATTGTTATTGGCAATTGCGACTAAATTGATGATAAATTTATGACTACTATTAGTCGTTTTTTAGAATTTTTATCATGTTACAGGCACATCTGAAACATTTTTGTTGTTTTCATAATGTTTGATATTTTTATCATATTTTTAGTTCATGTTAGATTTTACTGTTTCTGAATTTTATCATTTTTAAGTCACTTTTGATATCTGTTTGCCATTTTAATTACTTTTGGTTTGCTATTATATTTTATCAATATGTTGGTCTAAATTATATTGATCCTGCAACAGCGAAAAATATAGGGTAATATTGGACCAAAAACCCGTGCCAAATTCGGGAAGGGTTTGTATTTCTATTTTTTTTTAATCTTTTTTGGTTTATTATTTTAGTATTTCATGCTTTTCATTTGTTTGTATTACTTTATGTGTATAAGTATTCAGTGTTTTTGATATTGTTATTTATAGCGTTTTATGTTAAAGTTTATTCATGTTCCCATGTATTAAATCCTTTTTAATGTTTTATGGATTTCACTAGTATTATTTGGAGTCTTTTTATTGCATACATTGAGTGTTTTTAAAACTGTTTTTTTTATATTTAGGAGTTGTTTTTTTTTTCATTTTGTGGTCGGGGGCGGGGGCTGGGCTCGAACTCAAGAACATCGACTAAGGAAGCAACTGACTTGCCAATGGAGTTATATCACAAGCCGAGGGAGTGATATCGATATTAAACTTTTACACATGAAAATTGGAATATATCTTCATCTTTTTCTCAGGAATATTTTGTTTCAATTATAAAATTCTTGAAAGTTCTATATAGCATAGATATACAAACAACACCACACAAAATTGTCATGTAGGAACTAAAATCAACAAATTACAAAGTTCTTTTCCTGTCAGATACATGCATTACGATTCGCTTAGCAAGAAAAAGTGTTGATTTTAAGAATCGGTTGAAAATGGCATTCCAATTTCCGGATAACTGTTGACAAAATTTGTAAGATGGGGGTGACTATGGGTCAAGCAAAAATTATAATCTACACAACTTTAAACTTTTTCCACAAACACATCACAGATTAAAAGTTTTATTGGTTTTCCGATCACTCAAATCTTTCTCAACGATATATTTATATCTTATTCAGATATACAGCAGATATCATCGTTATTGTTGTTTCAAAAAAAATGTAGCTCCTGCCTCAATTTGCCTGCTTCGAAAGCTTTTATTGGAATTCTGAAGTGTTCATTTCAATGCATCAGGTATGGTTCTGTGGTTGTGTGTGCGTTTTTCAACCGGAAGGCCGCATAATGATAATGTCCCAAACGATTTTTTCATACCATAAGATTAGAAAAAATACACAATTTATCAGTTTTATCTACAAGACCAGAAAATACCGATTACCGAGAAAAACATTCATACACACTGTACTGCAGTAATTATAAAATGAAGACTAGAATGGTTTAAATTTGTATGGAAAGATTTTTCTAACATTTTTTTTTTCATCCCGGCCACCCCCAGATTGGTGCCTTTAGGTGAAAAATGATTTTCGGAAAGTTTCAACTCATTCGGCTGAAGCACGAACTGGTGCAATTGACTTCGAATGCGTGTATATAGATTTTTGGTAAAATGTATTAAAAATCAACATACTTTCTCTCTTTATGTTCTTTGTGTGTTATGTTTTCGCGTTTCGTTGATATTTTGTGTAAACTGAACTAAAATTCACTTTTAAAATACACTTGAGAACTCACTTGAAAGTAAGGAACAAGTGATTTGTTTCTTTCCAAATCTTCCAAATCTTCTTTTTATCTCCCAAATAGTTGCTTGAAAAACGATGATCTTTAACCTTAAGCATTTCATACTTTCTACAACACGGTCGGGAAATTCAAGACTATTTTAAAAAAATGTTACGAAAGGGCCAAATACATACAAGAGGAAAGTGATAGAAAATAACTTAAAATTTAAAGTTTTCATTGAATCACAACAGCAGTGTTACAATCTTTCCTAATGATTAAAAATAAATATGTTCATTTTGGTTTATTTTTTCAATCGTTTCTTGAACACAAAATCAAAAAAAAATTCAAAAAAGCTTAAGTTTTTTATTTGATTTAGCAAGTAATAAAGAAAGAACCTGAGCAAAATACGAGAAATTTCGAACAATATCTGGGCGTCCCGGACAGATTTGAGTTATCTCCAATTATTTATGGGAATTATGGACAAGCCTGGATTTAACAAGAAAATCTATAATAAACGATAATCAAAGTATAAAGCTATATCTATACAGTGAAAGAAACACGGATACACCTTAAATATTGCACTGAAACCTTACGTTTGGGATAATTATGTAGCTTTTTCAACATTACTTTTGGATAAATTATAAATTTAAAATAAAAAACATTTGAAAAATTTGACATTATGTTGCTGCATAAATTTCAAAAACAATTCGGCTATTCGGCCGAATACTTGGCTCAACTATCCGATGAGTCGAGTATTCGGCCTAACGATTTTTGGGCGGTATTCGGCCGGCCGAATTTGCGGTACATCTCTAGTTTCCACTTAACTCAACGAAGCATATAAGTAGAGCAAAAAAGGAATTTATTGGATTAAAAGAAATGATACTTTCCCAGAGCTTGTTGACAGTGTCATCCGGAATTTGCAACAATTCACCAATAAAGGAACCAGAACAGAAGAAAGAAAAAAGTTGCAATTTTCATGAGCAATCATCAATCAACTTGGCGGGCATTATAATCTTCATTATAAGTAGTAAGTAATCATAAAAATCAATCAATGGTAGTATCTTTTCAATTGTATTTGTATTTTTCAGGATTCTGTTACAAATTAAATTCCGAAGAGGTCATTGCTTCTCAGTATCTGACCATTTTTTCTACGTTGGACTTGTTGGAGAAAACAAATGAATAGAATATTTTATAATATTTTTTTATGTTTTATTTTTGACAATTAACCAGCATTATGGCATCCGTGTCTCAACATATTTATTATGAATTCATAACATCTGATTAAAATCAATTTTATATAATACAATTTTTCAAAAAAAAACTCATTCTTGTCTGATCGAGTATTGAAATCACTTTTACAGATAAATTTGAATGACCTGAGTGTACACTTACAATCCACTAGCTCGATCACTTTGAATTCACTTCACCGTTCACTTAATAGATTTTTAACTTGACAGTCACTTTAAATTCATATGAAATTACGTTTGGCCGAAATTTATTCCAGAGGTCACTAATATTTTAAGTGAAAATTATTTTCAGTGCACGGTGTAGATGTAAAATACACTAGTTTACAAAATTTAAAAAAAATATTTTACATTATTGACTGAACAATGTTTCTAATGCTAAATTGGACACTGAATTCAAAAATCAAATAAAAAAAATCTTATTAGAGTAGGTTTTGAGTTATGCTGAAATTATTAAATTTTTCGAAGAGAAAACAATGATTGTACAAAAATCTCGGCCTACATTTCAATTTGAAATCAGTTTCCTAATTTCGAAGGTGAATAAACTAACTTTCGATCTTTTCAAACTTTTTTTATGATTTACAGTTTTATTGATATTCGTGAGATTTTATGATCGAAAAAAACATAATTAATGCCTTTTTCTTGAGGAGAACTACTGTTTTATCGACGGTTCTAGACAAGATCTTAACATTTGTAAATTATATTTTCTATGAGAACTCAAGAACACGTTATTGAAAATCTGTCGAAAATTTGAAGATTTATTTACCTTCAATATGAGGAAAACTGTATTCAAATTCATTATATGTCGCCCGAGATATTTGGATTTATGTACCGTAACGTCCCTAATTCTGCTCATTCAAGGATTTTGAAAATGTTTTAAGTTATTAAAACTAAACCTTACAATGATTTTTCAGAAAATTGGTATAGTTGAACCAACTACCAAACTAAACGGCAAAAATAATGAAAGCTCAATTTTCGAGAAAATGTGGAAGAACCGCAATGTTTGGAAATTGAGTAATCGTGCTTGATTTGTGGATATATTTTTTTAAACAAGTGTTAAAGTATTTTTGTTTGAGTATGAAAATGCGCAGAGTTAAACGGTACAAGCACTGTTTTCTTTTCGCAAAATTTCATAATTCGAGCATTACTCAAAAACTGTTCTACTTAAATTTTTCAAAAAAAAAAATTTTTGTATCGCGTTACAATCTTCTACAAACTTGTTCCTCATTGTTTAAAATTTAAATGCTGAAATTTAGAGCTATGAAGCACACTGGCAGCATATTAATGAACATAAAGAATAAAAGTATGTTGATTTTTTATGCATTTTACCGAAAATCCTCATTCAAATTTTAAGTCGATTGCGCCAGCTCGTGCTCTAGCCAAATAAGCTGAAACTTATTATTTTTTCACCTAAAGGCACCAAACTGGAGGGTGCTGCGCTTAAAATAAGAATTTTTATTGTTATGGACCAGTCTAACAAATATACATCTTCGCAAATTACGATTTCCACAATAATATTACGAGGCAACAGATAACCATAAATATCAAGATTATCTAATCGAAAACGATATAGTGGTTCTGGCATTCCTGATCAAGAATTGGTAACAGGTTTCATCAGTCTGAATAATAATACTAGTAACATGTACCTACTAGTTGTTCGGATTAATACTTGTTAATACTCAAAACCTGTACAAAACGGATGTATGTATAAGTAATTCCACTTTTATTTTGGAATTGACTCAATACTAGTTTTGTTCACAACTCCTCGGAAATAAAACTTCTAAAACACTGGTTCTTATTTTCGATTACTTTATCTAAACCAACAGCCAAACATTCGACCATTTGCAGTTCACTTCTAACGATTGGATAATTGCATCCTTCGATTTCGTCCAAGCAAAACGGTTCAAATGGGCGACAACAAAATTGCACTGTGCCAATTGCCGTTTGTCGGTTGTCAAACAAGTCAAACCGAATAACGACCGGATGAGAGGGTTTTGGCGCGAGGAAGGGGAAACTGTTTTATATCCGTAGGTTACCGGTTACCCACTATAGTTGAGCAGCCTGGTGCACCTGGTCACTTCTAACCGAATCAGAGTACTCAGCAAATGAATTAAAGCTATGAGCCAATCACCTTGAATTGAACGGAGCTGCGGGTTCTAAACTTAAGCGAAATATGCCGGTATGGTGACGTTCAATCATTTTTCGAAACCTTGTCGTGGGCTCCACGCGTTGACAAATTTAGATTGAAGATTTAAATCTACCGTGTATCCGTGTAAAGTTCAGGTACCTAACTAATTTAGCTTTCGGTAAACAACTTTCGAAAACTCATTTATCACCGAAAGAACTTGGACCATCGTCGGATTAACCTTGAGGACACCCATAGGTTTCGGTCATCGTCGAATTATTTAGTCGAAGATTTCCGGACTTGATATGCAAATCAAGATTAGCGACAGCAAACAGCGGAACATTTTTAAGATTTCATCAATTGCAGCTTGAATTCTTGTTGCCTTCTCATAAATAGCTTAAACTGGCTGGGCTCTACAGGTTTTTGATCTTGCACCACCTCGATTTTCGAACTAAATACCATCAAGATCTTGACGGTTGCAATTCTCGATTGAAGCGGAACATGTTTTAACAATAAATTCCATTATTGAGCGTTGACTAATTTATGGGTTTTGGCTTAACGGCTGACGGTTATTTAAGGTGTAGTAATAATTCATCCATCAAATACCGGTATTGTGGATAGCTGAATCAATTAAGTTTTTCCTGTAAGTTTACTTTAAAACCTTGATAATAACTCGTAGAGAAAATAGAACGCTGAAATTTCATTTTCAGCTATGATTCTACGGTTATTATTCGAGATTTTTATCGAAGAAGAATGCAGTTCATAAAAAGGCTAATTTTAAAATGCAATTTCAATTCAATTGCCCGAATGCTCATCTCTTATTGGAGCTGCTGTGAGTTTTTTAATGGACTACATTTTCCATTCGCTAGATAAAATTCAAATCTCTTGGCCTGTTCTCAGACTTTTGCGTGTTTATCTATGAGTATGGATAATTTAGGCGCATAGAACTATTCATTACAAGATGGTCGATTAAAGCCATTTTTTTTTAATTTAAAATTATCTTATAAGATTAAGCGGATGATTAAACCTAAAATATTTATGGGCCTATATACTACAATTACACTTCGGTTGATGCAAATAGTCAATGTGCTACTCTCTCTTCAGTTTTTCACCCAAATTTACTCTGGTCTCATTATTATTATTAAAAACACAAAGCACTTATTAAAATTTATCACTTGATTTTAATTCACTTTTTAAACCCAGCTTCTATTGCTTTTTAATAACATATTTACACCTCTAGATCACAGATTGCGAACGTTAAGCCCCGTAAATCAATTCCAAAACACGCGGCAAAACACCTTACACGAGAGATCGCAACCGCCCGCCAACGACCAGTCCGTTTCGATCGAGAACAGAATCTTAACTAGCCTATTCGGAAGAAAACTAAACCAAACGTAGGCCTACCTGTTGCGCTTCAAGTGGCGCGCTGCTGTTTGAGTCTGGTTTTGTGCTTTGCTCATTGAAAATCTTGCACTCAAGATCGCGGTCTTCTTGAGAGGTTAAAAGTGAGCGAGATTTTTCTTCAGTGAATCCATAACATTAGTTTGGATGAGGTCATTTTATAATTAATCATGAATCATGCGTTTTTTTTATCCTTCTATACACTGTTCATAGTAGGAAAGAAATCACAAACAGAGATACTATCTTATTCTACTTACACAGCCTTAGGGATATTAAATTGTCCGTATTGGGTTTGTCGAATAAATAAGAACCCAAGCAACCAAAAGTCACGTTTTAACTTAAAAATGGAACTCCGAAGTTGTTTTACGGGAGCTTCAGGTAATTCATGTTACGTAAAAGTTACTCAGGAACTTCTTTCGAAAGGTTAAAATATCGATAACGGTACTTCTAAGCGCTTTTAATGCAACTTTTTGTCAATAACGTTCGCTAAACACTTTCTAAGACACACCGTTCAAGATACTTCTAGGTGTTTTAAAGAACCTATTTGGAAATTCTAAGCGACATGTAAAAAATGTCATGTTATTTTATTTGTTTATATCAGTCTACTGATATTTACAATGAATCAACGAAAAAAGGAAAAATCGTCGAAGCTTTTGTAATCAAAACTATATAATTAAAATTGAAATCGATGCGATAAACTATGAAAGACCGGAAATCTGGCAATCTGTCATCTGGATGTCAGAGCAATCTGTTAACCAGATTATTTTTTTGACATTCGCTTAGAGGCTGAATAGCATTCTCTTCAGTAATTTAAACGAACTTCAAAGTAGCTTTGAGAATCTAAATTTTGGGCTGATCATCATTGACAGAAACGAGAGGTGATTAAACTTCTATGAACCCCTTTTAACCCTCATCCGCATCAGATTTCATTACCCTAATCAGCACTAGGAGAGTCAATTTGACACTACAAGCTCAAATCGTTATAACTTTTGGTGTGTTCAATCGATCTAAACAAAACTTATATCAATAGAAACTTTGTAATGTCAGTAAAATATGTTTTGAATATTATATATATAGCTAAACGCAACATTATTTCGGTTCTCGGCTTGGCTCTCTGCCCAAATCACCACCCACTGTACCTACTCGGAGAGCAAACAAACACGTTTTGCTGGACGAGCTGCTTGTGGTTCTAGAAAATCAGGAATGATTTTACGTTTACAATTTTCATATTTTTGTTAAATCTTGTAACCAGTGCGTTAGTTTACCGTTTAGTGTAGTGAGAATCAAAGTTTAAATTGCGAAAAACACCATCAAGATTCAAGGAGGTGCTTTGGGGAGGAACGGAGAATGACCACTCCAAGATACCGAACGCGTAGAGGCAGCGTGATCAGGTCAACAGAGCGCTAGTCGACACTAGGTGGAGCTGAAGGACGCGTTATGGTAACGGTAACGCTAACGCGTCGAAGTGTAACAGGACATGATGGGAGGAATTACTGGACGGACCTCAAATGTCTATGACCGGAGTACGGGGTCAATAGCCTAGCTAAGGAACAGGCTCATTTGGATCCATAAGCTCGAGACGTCGACTTCACCAAACCGCACAACCACACAAAGCCAGTAGGCAACCCAGCAAGTTATCTGGGACACACTTTGAACCAGGTAACCGCCATTTTGAACCCCGTACCCGGCGTCCGACTGATACATTTGCGTTTCCCATCATGTGCCTTAGGACCCCGTAATTTTTGGCTGAACAACAACATCAGCTCCACCTGTCGATCCACCGAAGGTGTACCCTTGAGGTCGCCATCCAGGGAACCGCCAATCCGCTCCACCTAAACAGCGAGAGTCGTGAACTACCCGGCGATACCCAGCGTGCTTCGTCCGTCGTCACTACAACCCACCAAGAGATCCTTGGATCCCTGTCACCAGCCGTCGGGAAGACGCGAGAAGGTAATCGAGCCGTAGCCAACCCACAACACCGTCACGGCACCATTGTCACCACCGCAACACGAGGTAGGACCGTTTTAATTCCTTGGGGGAAAAAACCTCATATCGGGGAAGTGAACAATCAAAAAGCCATTCGCCCAGTGTCACGTTAGTGCTTTACGTTTTCGAGAAAATAAAGTGGGAGTTCTCTTGACCGATCTAAAGTGTTTCCTTGATTCCGCGATTCCTTTTACGAGTGCCGACCCTGAGGCTAGAGGGGGGTTCTTGCTCCACCGAGCAGTAGGTTAGCCCGTGGTTACAATCTCACAGCGTGAATTGTTGCACCTCACTAGAATGTAGATTAAATTTGCTTTCCAATGAATATACTTTTGATTGGTCATATGAGTAATTGCACTTTTTTTTTTAAATTTAACGAGATGTGATTTGAGGATCTTTTTCTATCACTTTAAAATGTTTCCCACATGGAAAAATAATATTAAAAACATTTATTCCAATATTTCAATCGTTAGAGCATAGTATGAACTTGATAATGCCAATGTTTCAAAGTAATAGTAAACCCTCTAAAGAATTTTTTTTAGAAAAAAGTTTTCCAAAATGTATGTTATGGGCTAATTGATCCCTAGAGTCCAAAATGAATTATTTTTCTTCTCAATGGATCGTGATCATTGATCATTACAAAATTACTAATCTTTGTCCGATAACTATTATTTATCCTAAAATTATCTGTTAAAAAGAACTCAAAATACTGTATTAATCTAGAAATTAGGAAATCATTTTTGTCAATTTTGTCAATTCTGTTAATTTTGTCAATTTTGTAAATTTTGTCAATTTTGTCAATTTTGTCAATTTTGTCAATTTTATAAATTCTATAAATTTTGTAAATTTTGTAGTTTTTTTGTAAATTTTGTCAATTTTGTCCATTTGGATAGTATTGTCAATTTTGTGAATTAAGTCAATCAAGGCTATTTTGTCAATTTGGCCTAGGTAGTCAATTTAGCTTAGTAAATTTAGTCAGTTTAGTCAATTTTGTCAATTATCTAAATTTGGACAATTTTGCAATTTTGTCAATTTCGCAACTTTTTTTTTTTTTTTTTTTAACAATTCTTTATTTGAAACGGCTCATACCTTTAGGCTTTAAGGAGCCAAAACCGATTTTGTTGTTTACAATTGTTTTCTTAACTTAACACTTTGTGAGAGGAGAAAGGAAGATAGAAAGGGAAATATGAAAATAAAAAAGAAATTATAGACGAAGATCGATAGCTTTTAGAAAAAGGTAGATTTCGAACATGTAGTCCAAATCTAGCACAGCTAGTACATCTCTAACTGGAACATTAGGTGGTTTTCCTCGGGCCCTAAGGGAGTCTATTAAATTCGTTCTGGCGACAAGATGGACCTCACACGACCAAACAATATGCTCGATGTCATGGTAACCTTGGCCGCAACTACACAAATTGCTACCAGCAATGTCAAAACGATAGAGTACCGCGTTTAAGGAACAATGATTGGACATGAGACGGGAAAATATACGAATAAAATCCCGACTCAAGTTCAATCTATTGAACCATGGTTTAAGGCTTACCTTTGGGATAATCGAGTGGAGCCACCGACCATCCTCATCCTCGTCCCATTTGCGCTGCCAGTTGACAAGAGAGTTCCCTCGTACTAAGAAGTAGAATTCGTTGAAGACGATTTCACGTGGATACGTGTCGCCTTCCGTCGCCCCCACCTTTGCCAGAGAGTCTGCCTTCTCATTGCCCACTATCGAGCAATGAGAGGGAACCCAAACAAAGGTGATGGAAAAGCGACGTCTTGTTAAAGCACTCAAAATATCCCGTATCTTCTCTAGGAAGAACGGCGAGTGCTTTCCCGGTCGTATTGAGCGTATTGCGTCAACTGAGCTTAGGCTATCCGTTACAATGTAGTAGTGCCCAATAGGCCGTGAGGCGATGCTGTCCAAAGCCCAGTGAATAGCAGCTAACTCTGCTATATATACAGAGCATGGTGACTGGAGGTTATAAGAGGCGCTAGTTGTTTCGTTGAAAACTCCAAATCCCGTTGATTCCTCAATTAGAGACCCATCGGTAAAGTACATTTTGTCAGCATCGACGTGTCTATATTTAGCTTCGAAAATTCTTGGAATCTGAAGTGGGCGATGCGAATCCGGGATTCCACGAATTTCCTGCTGCATAGACAAATCAAACTGGACAGAAGAATTATCGTAGTCTGGGATGAAAACACGAGTTGAAGAGTACGAAGAAGGGTTTGCCTGCATTGACATGAGGACATGGTATATAGACATAAATCTGGTATGAAGATTTTGCTCTAGTAACCTTTCAAAATTAACGATCACCAATGGGTTCATGACCTCACACCTGATGAGGAACCGAAGTGATAGTAGATTGTATCGATCTTTCAAAGGAAGTATTCCTGCCAAAACTTCAAGACTCATGTTGTGCGTTGTGGACATACAGCCCAAAGCGATGCGAAGACAACGGTATTGGATACGCTCGAGTTTGATGAGGTGAGTTTTGGCAGCCGACTGGAAACAAAAGCTACCATATTCCATCACTGAAAGAATAGTTGTTCGATACAATTTTAAAAGATCTTCCGGATGGGCTCCCCACCAGGTGCCAGTGATTGAACGGAGAAAATTGATTCTTTGTTGGCATTTTCCTTTCAGATACTCAATGTGTGCTCTCCAGGTACATTTGGAATCAAACCAAACCCCAAGATACTTAAAACACCTCGATTGAGTGATCGTTCTGCCAAGAAGTTGGAGCTGTGGTTGAGCTGGTCTATGCTTTTTAGAAAAAACCACCAGCTCAGTTTTCTCTGGAGAGAACTCGATCCCAAGCCCCAAAGCCCAGGAAGACAATCTGTTTAAAGTATCTTGTAAAGGTCTGTGCAGATGTGACTCAGTATCACTTGTTACAGATACTACGCCATCATCTGCAAGTTGTCTTAAAGTGCAGCCTTCAGAGAGACAACTGTCGATGTCACTTACGTAAAAGTTGTACAAAAGTGGACTCAAACATGAACCCTGGGGGAGACCCATGTAAGAGGTTCTTCTAACTGCAATATCTCCGTGAGCAAAGTTCAGATGTTTCTCACAAAGCAAGCTGTATAAGATGTTGTTCAATAAAGGAGGCAGACCCCGGGAGTGCAACTTGTCTGACAACACCTCTATTGAGACTGCATCAAAAGCTCCCTTTATGTCTAGAAACACTGAAGCCATTTGCTCACGTTTTGCGTACGCCATTTGTATCTCTGAAGACAGCAAAGCAAGACAATCGTTTGTTCCTTTGCCCCTTCGAAACCCAAATTGAGTATCTGAAAGGAGACCATTTGTTTCTACCCATTTGTCTAAACGAAACAAAATCATTTTCTCCATCAATTTGCGTATACAAGACAACATCGCTATTGGACGGTACGAATTCGCATCGGACGCTGGTTTTCCGGGCTTTTGGATAGCGATAACTCTCACTTGTCTCCACTCTTGAGGAACAATGTTGTTCTCCAAAAATTGATTAAACAAATTTAACAAGCGAAATTTTGCGGCGTCCGGAAGGTTCTTCAACAAGTTAAATTTGATTTTATCAATTCCCGGAGCTGAATTGTTACAAGAGAGGAGGGCAAGTGAAAATTCGACCATCGAAAAGCTGGAATCCAGACCACACCTATCAGGAGGCACGTTCCGGATTATTTTTTGCACAGGTGTAGTATCTGGACAGACTTTCCGTGCGAAGTTGAATATCCATCTATGTGTATATTCTTCACTTTCATTTGTAGATGATCGATTACGCATGCTTCGTGCAACTTTCCATAAAGTACTCAAGGATGTTTCCCGTGATAAACCACCCACGAAATTTCTCCAATATGCCTTTTTCTTCCCTTTGATCAATTTTTTGAACTGATTTTCAAGGGAAACATATGATTCAAAAAGGACGAGGGTTCCATGTTTTCGAAAATCTTTGAATGCTTTTGATTTGTCCTTATAGAGCTTGGAACACTGCTGGTCCCACCATGGATTTGGGGTCCTTCGAAGAACAGATGAATCTGGGATGGGTTTTGTTTGAGCACAAAGTGCACTTTCAAGGATCAAGCGTGAAAGAAAGTGGTACTCCTCCAAAGGAGGTAGAACATTCATAGTATCAATGGCATCTGTTATTTTGTCCGAATACTTTTTCCAATCGATGTGTCTTGTAAGGTCATATGCCATATATGTTGAATTTGAAGTGCTGGCCCCATTGGTGATTGTTATTTTGATTGGTAAGTGATCACTACCATTGGGATCAGAGATTACCTTCCACTGGCAATCCAATGATAGTGAGTTTGAGCAGAGTGAGAGGTCAATTGCACTTTGTCTTGCAGGAGGTTTAGGTACCCGTGTTTTTTCACCCGTGTTCAAAATTGTTAAATTGAAACTGTCACAAATGTCATAGATAAGAGTAGAACGACTATCGTCAATTTGTTCTCCCCAGACAGTTCCATGTGAATTGAAGTCACCCAGGATCAACCTTGGCTCAGGAAGTACTGAGCACAGATCCTCTAGGTGATTTCGATCCACTGCAACTCTATGAGGCCAGTACAAACTGACAACGCATAAGTCCTTACCTCTTATAGTTGTATGACATGCAACAGCTTCAATTCCTCCTGATAAAGGGAGGTGGATTCTATAGAAGGAGTGGCGCTTATTGATCCCCAAAAGCACCCCTCCATAAGAATCGTTGCGATCCAAACGGATAATATTAAAATCGTGGAATGAGATGTTTGATTGAGAAGAAAGCCATGTTTCAGAAAGGGCAAAAATATCGCAACTAGTTTCATGAAGAAGAAATTTGAACGGATCCAATTTAGGGATTAAACTACGACAATTCCACTGTATAACAGTGATATCTCCGACCTCTGGGCGTAAATTAGCCATCGAGAGAGATAAACACTGAAAGGAGGGGCCAAGTTTGCATCAATTGCTTCAAAAGTGTCTTTACAATAGGAAGCATTACACTAATAATGCTTTTTATAGATTCAGATACGTTGAAAAACGAAAAAATTCCATCGAGGATGTCAGAAAACTTAAAAAGTCCCGCTTGAGGAGTTGATTCTGGGCAAACTGCATCAGTAATGGGGGCGTTTGAGGTCCCCGCTGCTGTTGATTTATTCTGTGGTGAAAAGGTCGCGCTGAATCCAGGAGGAATTTGTTTCTTCTTTTCTGTAGCAATCGCTTTCTTGGTGATGTTGGTTGTAGGGCTGACCGTCGGGATTTTATTCGGAATCTTGGGGGTCTTGGTATTCGTTTTAGCACGCTTTCGTGAGTTCGCTACGAAAATAAATGGATTCTCCTCATCTGTTGTATCCTCGTTGTCAACTGGCAGCACTGAGAAGATGTTTGAGGACTGAGGTTGGATCGGAGGCGCCGCGCCCTTTAGTATGGCGGCATAGGAACGTTTTGATCGTTCCTTCAAAGAGCGCCTTTGACTATCCCAGCGGCTCTTAAACGCCTCGCACAAAGAGATGTCATGAGGTGAGCCCCCGCAATAGACACATTTCTGTTCTATTGCTGAGCACGCTCCATCCCCATGAACCTCCCCGCATTTGGGGCAACGCTTCTTGCTACAACAATGGGAAGCTGTATGCCCCAATTTAATGCAATTTTTGCATTCCATCGGGCGAGGCACGAAGAGCCGCACAGGAAGCCTCAAAACTCCGTCAATCAAGACGTAGTGAGGGAGGGCGGTACCCGCAAAGGTCACTCGAAATGAGGCTGAAGGCGAGTACTTTTTAACTCCTTCTACGACGGTGGTAGTGTTGAGTTGTCGGCAGTCCAAGATTTCGACCGAAGTCGAATCAAGGCTCTTAAACTTACCAACGCCGTGGGATTTAACGTACCCAGCCTCCAGACTCATTTCAGAGATCACGCCCTCTATCTCTACGTTTCGAGACGGAATGTAGGCGTGGTACTCCAAGGTAATGAATTTGCTGGCAACAATTTCATTAGCGGATTTTCGATTGTCCACGACAACGCGCAACTTGTTGGGTCGCACCTTAGTCACGCTGGTTACGGAGGACCATCTAGCCAGATCTTTCGTGATCTGCACTACGTTGAGCTGTTTACCGTTAGCTTTGGGCCGGATGAAAACCACCCATGGCCCAGAAAAAGACGTACCATCTGTGTAGGTTCGGAGCCGGGGTGCTACACTGTCAGCTGTGGGTGATAAGAAATTAACAGTCGTCCGAGAATGATTAGCATTTGAGGGACCAGCATCATCTGAATCCTCCAGATGCTCTTCATTCTCGAACATACCTTCCTCTTCGTCCACCGAAGACGGGTTTAACCCCCCGCCATCGCTCATATTTTCTTACGGAGACACGAATGTCTTCCGTGTTGAAAATATGAGCGATGCAAACTAAGTTCAAAAACTAATGTAGGGAAAAAATAGAAATAGTAAAGTGAAGGAAGAATGAAAAAAGAACTCACAATTTTTCTTTTAATTTTTGTTTCCACCGTCCGCTGTCCAAACACGTGGTTTTCCTCTGAAGAAAGATGGCGGCGTCAAAAGGAGAGCGAGACCAATCGATCCGTTCCGAATTCACCCGGTTATGGCACTCAAATCCGGATCAGCCTAGTTATGCCCCTACGGTGTCCAATACCCGGCTTTATCAGGAGCTATCAGGAAGGCGCCGTGTGGTAATGATAACGGCCTCGATGTAAGATGGCGATGGCGTCTGTGCTGGATCAAAATTTCCAAGCACAAAAAGTCCTTTGGTAACGACCGAACCATAAAGCGAGAAAAAAAACACTCCGCTTGAAGCACTCTTTGTTTACGAAATTGACCACTTTGATACGGCGAGGAAAATATATTATACTTTGATCAGCAGTGATAACGCACATCCGCACTGATCGAACGACTGCGAGAGAATGAATTTCGCAACTTTGTCAACATAGATTTTTTTTTCATTTTTGTCGTATAGTTAATTTAGCTCAGTTTGTCAATTGTTTCCAATTTTGTAAATTTGGTCTCAATTTAGTTAGTTTTGTAAATTTTGTCAATATTGTCTATTTTGTATACTTTTTCATTTTTCTCATTATTTTATCGTATTTTTTCAGTATTAAACTTTATAAGAAATACTATCAAATGAAAGATATAAAATTATAGACAAATAGATTAAAAATTGTTATGATGATTAAAATATCCAATTGAATTGAAAAACGATTATATGCCAGTCAATTCATAGGAAAATAACATTTGGAACTGCAAGTGGAATTGAATGATGCAAAAACGTATACTCGACAATATATAAAATATTTATTTTTGATTTTTGTTTTTATCTTGCGGCAGCCTTTTTCCGCTGAGTACTTCCTCGGAGATGAGCCAATCGCACGCGTAGAACACATCAATGATCTGGTTGTAGTTCTAGACCGAAAGCTGGAATTCAGGATACACACAAACTACGTTGTCGACAAAGTCTCGAGAAGTCTTGGATTCTCATTTCGAGTGTCCAAGGACTTCAAGGATGTGTATTGCCTGAAAAGTTTGTATTGCAGTATTGTTCGCTCTATCCTTGAATATGCATCAGCTGTTTGGTGTCCCTAACGGGTGTTTGAGTAAGGGCCGTGGTCTGATGCGACACAACTTTGTCGCGATGCTCTCACAAGAACGTTGTACGGCATTTACGTCCATTTTCCGGATACAATTCCGGATTCTTGTAGTCAGTTGCTTCGTGTCCTTGACCCTCCAATTGTTTTTATACACTAGGGCACTGAGTGAGCCAAAGAAATCCTCTATTGAGCGGCACTGGGGCAAGTTTGTTGGGTTACGATCTTTCGGCACGAACGGTATCTTTTTCTCCTGAAGGTACGCCAGCGTCTTCTTGGCGCATTGGGAAGACGCCTTGTCCGGCCAGAAGACGTACTTCCCATCCGCGTGATGCTCGTTCAGGAACGTGTACTCCGGCGACCTTGTCTCCTTCCTGCAGACGATTCCTTCCATCTTGAGGGTACGATGGATCAATACGTGGGAGCAGCCATATTTCCGACCGGCGTCACGCAGGCTGGTTGTGTCCTTGTTGTCAAACAGCTTCTTTAACGATGTCTTCCTCTGCTTCGTCATTATCGTCACCGGAAGACCACTTCCGACCTTCCGCTCTACGTTCAGGGAACCCAGGATACGATATACCGTACTGACAGGTACATTTTCTTCCTTAAAATGTGCCACCGTGAACTTTTTTCCTTGCTGGAAATGCGTTTCGTAGAACCGTACAATGCGTTCGCGGAGCACGTGCTGTTTCGACGCCATCTTTGCTTTGACTAAATTCAAACTAGCAAAACCAAACACGCCTACTGTTTCTAGGGAGCCCAAAGAGCAATTTTCTTGGAGAAAGAAAATTTTACGCTCTTTATTTGAGTTACACACCAAAAATTTTATAAAATTAAACGAGCCAGAAACGCTTCGAGACTTAATTATATTTTGATCTAACCGAGGAATGATTTAATTTTACATCAATAAACATCTAAATCACTCAGCGTTAGTGATGCGATTAGAGCGTTAGGTGTACTTTTTGTCAAAAACAGCAAATTTAAATCTTCCAAGATGTAAATTTTTGCTTCTTAAACATAAAATTAGGTCGATATCATTTTTGCTGGTCGATTTATGTTGATGTTTGTGAGGATCGAAGCAAGCGAAAAGAAACACACTGATACACTCACAATGGAAACGTCAAAAACATAGTGCTATTTTGTTTTGTTTAGAAGAAAATTCAGTGGAATTTACGGTACGTATTAAAATTTTACTTAAATTTTTGATGGCTACAAAATTTACTTTTGTTTATCACTTATAACAGGCCACACAAGGACACATTGTATCTGATTTCTGCACGGAAACGGAGGAGGAGGAACAACAGAGGGAAGAATCTGTACCTATTCGGATGAGCATAGTGATTCGCCCGCTGCCATCATAATCGCCTTCCGGAATGTATCCGATAGGAAATCTTCCTCAATGCCTTGCGACATGGCATATCACTGGCTCTAGCGGTCCCACAAATGGAACTCCAAGGAGAAAAAACTCCCTCAATGTGCGAAGAAAGTTACCTAGTCGGTATCATATTTTGAGTACTTTGCGGATCTTCTTTAGGATAGAACAACATATGCAACTTATGTTGCCAGTTGATATTTTTCACGGAATTCTACGTTTTTTCAATCCGATACAAAAGAATAAGTATCTAGGTAAGTTTCTTTTTATGAATTTCATGTTAACATTTTGAACACATTCGTCGCCACGGCACACGTTATAGTTGTACTTTCTAAAAGGCTACGTAACTCAGAAAGCCCACTTGAAATTTATTTAAAAGTGCATTGCTATTGAGGTCCTCAGGATCAGGGGATGCAAGTGAGTTAAGTGATATACTATCAACGGATTTTTCACCTGAATCTTTATCTATGGTACAAAATTTAGAGCTTTTTTTAAATTTTTTTAAAGAATTTTTCAACTGTAATAAAACTGCTCAAACTTAGAAGCTTAGAAGCGCGTTTTCTTAAAAGTATCATTAAGGCACTTACATCCTTCTAATTCTAAGCGGCTCAATTATTCTTCAATTTGTAATATAAGAACTAACTTTCATAGCTGGATATTTAGTGATGTATTAAAACCCAGCAAATATGTTGAACATCGCCAAACTAGACTCTTCAAGCAATTCAACAAGGCCAAATTTGTAAAATAGGTTCAATACTAGTTAGGTGAGCCCATTTTTATTTAATCAATTATTAGAAATTTGATCCTCGCACAATAAGCTTATTTGGTCTGCTTAACGACGAACGTGTTAGATGAGAAGTTGAAAATCCTTTTAATATTGTTACATTAATTTTTATCTTTTTTTAACATTTTCAGATAAGAAAAATATCGAATATCGTATGCCTTTTCTTCCTGAGAGACCAACATTAGTTCCTAGTAGTTCACTGGCAGGAGAAGGTTGTCCGAGTAGTGGACAAATGATCCTCTAACAAACTGCATCGTTCAAGAAGATATCGATACGGGAAATGCAGAACAATATTTTATGTACATGACTAAAGAAAGTAGAAATTCGAATCAACGGTAGGTTTTCTTATTTAAATTTTAAAGAATGAGCCGGAAAAGAAAACTAATTATTTTTTATAATTACTAGTATAACCTTTTCGATCAAGGTGGTTATTCATTTCTCTAATTCCTTCATTATGTTATTGCCAACTTCATTTCAGGTTTAATAAGAATCGGGTGATAAACAGGGATTGGTTGAATTGGACCGGAAATCATGTACGATTACAAGAGTGGCGTTAGAATGCGATGGACTAATGTGGCAAGGGACCACGCAACAAGCTGTTTTGAACCTATTCCAGTTCACAGACAATATTTTTCGTAGAACGTAAGTTGCATACTTATTATGTTTAGTTTTTTTTCATTCTCTTTACAATATAGAGACAAAATTATATAAAATAATATTTGGAACCTTAAAAAAATTGTAATGTTAGTAAGTTCAATTAATGAGGGTGTAGGTACAGAAATTTAATAATGATTATTGATTGGTAATCTACATGATGCCTAGTCTACTTTGATACTTTTTAAAATCTTATATTAAAGTTAATGTTTTTCAAATGAATTTTTAAATCATGCTTCCAATTCATTTTCTCAATGTGAATTCAGTTTAGGTAATCAATTATGTAAGTGATTGTTAAATTGTATCACTTTAGTCGAAAGTAAAATTCAATATTAAAGTTAAGGATCCCAATTTTAATTTCTGTATGTTTTTGTATAAGTTATATCATAAATTGTTAATGATTGTATATTCATCAAAAACAAACTATTCGAAAAATACAAATTTATGAGATTGCATTAGATTTTTATCATTATTACTCTGAACGAATCCTTTTTATAAATTTATGTCTTGAAAATTTATGGCTCTATAAGTTTATGTCGAAGGTAGTGTAATTTTATGTCAAATGCGATGTTTTTATTGTGTGCATCCAATTTGACATAAATTTACATCAATAATAATCTAAATTTAAATCATGGAAAATTTATGGCTTCAAGCGTTTCTGTCGTTCTCTAGAGTAAATTTATGTCAAAAGTGATGCTTCAATTATGTGCATCTTTTTTGACCTAAATTTACACCAAAAATTTAATAGTGTGTACTGAAAGGTATTGAAAACATTCTCATTTTTTATTTAACACCCGTTACTACCAGAATGGGCCGAACGGATCGAGGCTATACAGCGGTGCTTCTTGCGATTCGCCCTTAGACACCTGCCTTGGCAAGACCCGTTTCACTTGCCAAGCTATGAACATCGATGCCGTCTCATAGACATAGACACTCTTCAAGCCCGCAGAAACGCAACACGAGCTTCCTTCGTCGCCGATCTCTTGACATCGCGAATTGACTGCCCCACGCTCCTAGAAGCCATTCCTCTAAGTGTGCGACCCCGTGGACTTAGAAACCAAGATCTGCGATTGTATATTCCCATTCGTTTGAACAAATATGGAGCTAATAGCTCTATCATCGGTGTAATGAAAACATTCAACCGTTTTTCTGAGCACTTCGACTTCGACGTTTGGAGAGAGAAGCGCCGATGTGGTCTAGCGGATAGGCTGGCGCGAGTCTGATATTGGTATGGCATGGCGTACTGGGTTCGATTCCCAGTATCGGCAGGAAAACTTTTGGGTTCGAATCCTATAAGTGGCCGACAGGTAAGATGTGTTTCCTCATATAACTGATTATATAATAAGAATGTTCAATCAGTTGCCAGCTGGCCAGTTATATACACGGATGCCGGAATACCTGTAAGTAAACTAGCCCACCTGATTGACTCGTTCTCCCAAAATAAACCTTCATCATCACAAATACATTCATCCATAACAGTTCATACGAAGCCATGGGGTCCGGGTATGATGTACGCGTTGCATTGGAGATTTGTCGAACCTAATATTCTAAAGAATTCATGTGAGCACATACTTAGGCAGAAACTGCGGTGAATCCGTGCACCCATGGTGGATTACCAACATACAACACACATACATACTTCGACTTCGACGTTTCGAGAGATGTTTTCCGTAGTAAAGTTTAAAGTGTATTGAGAACCCTGTAATTAGACTTAGTACTCTTTTTATATTAATGTTAAGTCATCATTTGGAACAATAAATACTGAATACTAAATACTAAACACTGCTTCTGGCGAAGCAGATCCTAATGACCGCATTTATCAGGAAATGAGCCATAAAATTTGCTGGTGTTAGTTTACACATGACAAATTTATGGAATGTATTTTGTTTGTCATGATGACACTGAATTTAGATTTTTAGAATGAAAACCCATATTGGCCCATATTCACTCGGCACGACGGTAATTGAAAAATTTCGGTAATAGTGAGAAAAACAGCGAACAAAGAAAAATTATTCCCATTTGTTTTAAAAATATCAAGTGGTGTAAAAACCGTACTTTTTAATGAATCAACCGCCAAAAATGTTCATGTCACAGTAGAAAATTATTGAAAAGAGAAATGGAAAATTGACGTGATTTGTAACACCTAAATTCGACTTTGCACTGGATTTTGAACATGTTAACAAAAAATTTAGGAAATCATTGATACTAGTGATGTAATTACATTGGCGGAGCAATTCTTGACAAAAATGTGATACCTAAACATTTTTTTGAAAGTAAATCCGAGAATTTTGCGCTAATGCTTGTGTGTTTTTTTTTTCCTTTCATCCGTTTTCGTGTGCGAAATGGCTTTGAGATATTACCACCCACTACACCCTCCTGCCAAGGAAGAATTTATGCTGACTTTTCAAAAATTAGAAACTATTTCACTGTTATATTAGTCATATTTTTAAAAAGCATCGCATTGCCACTGGTTTTTCTTATCACATAGTTTAATTGCAATAACTTTGCGTTAACAAACTCAAAATCCAGTACAAAGTCGAATTTAGTTGCTAGAACAGTCTCAGAAAATGCAGATTGATAAAAAGTTAGAAAAGCAGCTACCTTTGAATAGTCGTCAAAAATGCTGTGTTTCGTGTAATATAAATCTAAAGATGCAAAATATCACAAACTACGTCAACTGTCCAATTGACTTTTCAAAAAAACGCTCTGGCGGTTGGTTCATTAAAAAAGTACGGTTGTTACACCACTCTTTACATTTTTTGTGGCCATGATCTTAAGAAATTGAAAAAAATCCAAATTTGCTACTTTAGCTTCTAACTTCAATTTTTTCGAGCACTAAGTGAATTTTTTCCGAGCATTTAATAACTGACTTACAGCCTTTCTCCCAAAGCATGCTTTTCAGATTTTTTTTCTTAGACTTTGAATAACATATTTGAGTCACGTTACAAGCTTTCCAATACTTTATTTTTTGTAAAAATCGGTCATTTGACCCCCAGCGGTATACCACATACATTTTTCGGGATCTACAAACTTGAAAAAAAAATTATTATAATGAAAAAATACGTGCATTTTGTAAATAAAAATTATCATAACGAAAAATTTCCAAAAAAAAACAATTTTAATAGGAATTGTAGCCATTTGAAGTTCAAAAATGTCATACGTTTAGTGGTTAGAGCACTAAAGGTACCATAGCAGTTATTTTTATTTAAAAAAATCTAAGTTAACACATGTGTTAAGCCCATTTCATTTTGCATCAGTTTAGGGGGACTGTAAAATACTAAAAGATGAAATTTCTCAACTCTACGATATGCATACAATACGTTATTGAACTCGAGAAAACCGCTAATGTTGTCCAAGAGAAACTATTGTATAACTAGCTGACCCGGTGTGCTTTGCTACACCTTCCAAAAATAAATGTAATTTGTTAAAATTTATTCAAATTAAGATTTTTGTAAGCATTTTTTTAAATCAAACCTCATCATAGTTCAGAATCAACAACTTTGAAATGAGAGCTGCAGCTGGAGTTCCGAACTGCGATTCAAGGATGGTATATATTATTTACTGAAACTTGATCTCTAAATTTGTTTTTCAAGATCTGAAATTTGTATTCTGTTTTTAAAGCTTTATAATGACTAAAATAATGTTAAAATGTATGGTTTTTCCACCTTTTTCCCAAAGTGGGAAGTTACGAACTTCCATAAAACAATTTACCACATCTTTTTTTGAGTTATGCCAAATATCCGAACGCAAAAAAGCTCTTTTTCTTAAACTAACATGGGAGCTCCCTTATCTTTTCCAATTTTGTTCCCCACTGCTTGAAGAAGGTAGGCTGATTTACCCGGCTCGAGCTTACATACATTTCTAATTGAAAGAAAAAGATTCGCATATTGGAATTTATTGCATATTGTACTTTATGGAGATAGAATTTTGAAAACCGATCAAATGCGAGAAACGGGGCAGTTTTTTGAGTATATTCCTAATATTCTGTATTATGAGCACTTCCAGCTCCTGATAAGCTTTAGATGTTGTATTTTTCGGAGTTGGAAAAAATAAGCTATAGAAATTTGAAAAAAAAAAACGATGAAAACGATTTTTAATATCCATTTTCAAACAGCTTTTTTCACCATCCTCGCCCTTCCAAGCAGTTTGAATATCTACCTTATCTGCGCCAAAATTATGTTAAAAAAATGTTTCGCCATATTCCAAACTCGTGGACATGAGACATTACAGTTTGAAGTTTTCCCAAACAGCACTTGACATGGTATGAAAATTATCAATTTTATACAGTGCAAGTTTTTTTTAATAAATTTTTTTAAAGCAAAAAATATAAATATTAAAAAAAATATCAGTTGCATCACTAAAAATTCTTAGCGTTTTTTATTTTCTCTTTGAAAGTCAAATATTCCAAAACGATGGCAAAACAAATTTCTAAGTTAACATTTGTCCCGTATATTCGGGCAAGTGCAAACGCAAAGCTTATTTTCAGATGCGTCAGAGTAAAGACTTTAAAATGGATTTAATACGTATTTCTGATTGTATGTTCTATCAAGTTTCATTGAAATATCTGCAGTATTCCTGCAGTATAAATTTATGTTTGTAACTCCACTTTTATCGAATGCTGTTCAAAGCAAAGGACCTTCATTTACAAAGACATTTAAGAAATTGAAATATCCGCTTCAGTTTCAACATTCGGAGTACTCCTTTTGGTCTTTCCAACATATTGAATCATTTTGAAGATGAATTTCTTGAAAGTTTGATGTTTGACCTTGCCCCATCGTGTAAGTTGACAGGAAGGAATTTTGTTTTCAACACTTCAAGGGTATAATAAAAATTTCTCATAAACATTTTGCTTCCAGTTGAATATCAGTTCTAAAGTCGAACTTTTCAAAAAAGAAGCGGATCAAAAGTCTCTTTTATGCAGCCATGTAACACAAAAACATATTTCATGTTATATGTACTTAATGAATTGGTATGTTAGCAAAAAGTGCGATGTTCTTTTTTCAGAATTATTTAAAATAAAAAGCTCTCATTTTCATTTCTAAGTTCGTTTCAGTGGTGTATTTGGGCCGAAGGAACAATTACTAGTAGAAAGATTATTTTAATTTTTTTCATCTGTTTGTTCCTCCATATGCCTTCAGAAGACCTTGGCAAGAGTAATTGTCAGTCGAAAAGCATTCACCATCTCAAACAGGCCATAACAAATTTTAAAACATTATCTCTGGTGAAGAAAGCGCCTATAAAATACGAAATTCCGAAACCACACTGTTTCGCTTCTGGACTCGGACCAGTTGGTTTCATTTTGGTTGAAAAACGTTTTCAAATGCTTAATTCACAAAAATATCTAATTTTACAGCAATTTTTGCGGCAAAATGTACCTTTTTTGAGCAGTGTCCGTTTTACCCGACCATTTTTGAAAAGTGTAAATTGCAAACTTGTTTTGAATAGCTATAAAAACAGTCTTGATGAAGAAAATTTACTAATTTCTATGGTTAATGCGTTAGCAAACAACCTAAACTGCCCATCTGCACGAAAACTGCGATGAAAAAAGCAATATCTGATTTTCTATTGCGATTCTACCTTAGGGTGTCCGTCTTACCCGACTTTCCCCTACTCTGTTGAGACACATTTGTTAAATGACAATTGTTAAATTTTTCCAGCGATCAATGAACAGTATGTTTTGGTTACTACCCACTTGCGACGACGTTTGCTTGATCATAGAGACAAAAAACAAACCCCTCAAAGAAAAGAGAATCTCTAAAAAATGGATGCCATGACTTTTCAATTTCAGATTTTGGCAAAAAAAAATGTATGTAGATGTTATATTCGATCGGTAAAATGTCAATTTGGGTCACATCTAGGCGTCATTCATAACCATGTGCTGTACAAATGAGCTAGGAATCAAGTAGAAACAAATCACATCAAGGTTTCATATCGCCATCCCTTGCATTGAAAATATGCTGGGTTGAGAAATACGCGCCAAAATATTCCCACTGATTAGTATGCTGTGCCATGGTTACTATCCTCTCACGACGTTGGCTCGCGACGCCTCGACCATGGAGACGAAAAACAAACCGCCCAAAGGAAAAAAATCTCGAGAAAATGGATGTCATGACTTTAATTTGTTTCGAAAAACTACAATTTTGTATGGAAGCCCCCTCTCCCTTAAGTCGGAGCGGTTTGTATTACAGAAATCATCTCCGGCCCCAAAAACCCTCAGATGCCAAGTTTCACGATGATCGGTTCAGTAGTTTCCGAGTCTATAGGGAACAGACAGACAGACAAACATTCATTTTTATATATAAAGATAACCCTAAACGCCATGAAATGTCAAATTTCAACTCCATGGAGCATTTTCTAGCGGTGGCTCAAAAATTTCCCAAAGAACAAAAATTCTCAGAAACAATCGGGAACAAGCAAAAAGCGGACCAAAAGGATTCAGAAACCTAGCTTCAATGGCAAAGTAGTATTATTCAATCCTTGATTTTATATTTATTGCTATTTTCAACACGTGTGTTAACTTAGATTTTTTAAGAAAAATTACTGCATGGTGCTCTTAAGAACTTAAATATTATCAGTCAGTAGAAATTTTTTCATGAAACATTCATTTGTGGGAAAACGTTCTTGATTAATAAACTTTGTCACTGACTGTATATGTAGGGATTAAACCCTGCCCAGCAAACAGGTTTCACGCTGCAGTCAACGGTCTGCAGACTCCAAAAACCGCGCTCTCTGAGTTCGATTGGAATTGATTTACTTTTTCTTCAACTGTGCGGCGTTGTGTTATTAAGTGTAGGTATTTTTCAAACGTTTCGCTGAATCATTTCGGACCGGTTTCACCAAAAAAAAAGCTAAACCGTTCGACCAAATTTTCCACATATTCTTTTTCTAGCGTTCTTGTGTAGGAGGTGGTTGTTTTTAAGAAACCGAGAAGAAAAGGAAGAGAAGTTGTTTATGTTTTCACTTTCAGACCTAAAGCCTCGACGTTCCATTGACCATTCAATGGTTGGTTGACTCGTGTAGGGGAACCGTGGGGAGTGTGGGGTTCGGGTGAGCCATTCGGACCAGGTCCCAGATTTGATTCGTTTTCTTCCTGTCTGGTCGATTGATTCGCTTCCGCCTCCTAGAGAAACGGGCGGGGAAGGATAAGAAATTTTTCGCATTGTTCCAAACAGTTGCTGGGGAGTAATATTTTACGGCTCAGCTATCGCTGCTATACGGCTAGTGGCGATGGGAGTTGTTGTTGTGAGGGGCAGTCGACCAGGTCCAAAAGTCTTAAAGCAAAGGGAGCTGGCTGCTACAGTTGAATCGCTGCTCGATTACAAGAAGGCACTCTCAATCGGATTAGGCTGCGGTTTGTTGGCCCGAGAGGAGGACGGAGAGGGTTTCTAGTAGGTACCTACAGGCAACAACACACAGCAGCGAGACAAGAACGCGATACAATGATCACGTTGATGGTGACCAAAGTGAATCGTCGTCGTTGTTGAATGTTGGGGACTGCAAAGCAGGACTTTCTTGAGCTGGTTCACTTAATCTTACCCCGCGCCCGTCGCACACATTTTTGACGGATGAACTTTTGAGGACAGATGCCTCCCCAAGCCCGGGTCGAGGGAGCTTCGGTTTGTTAGAGGAGAGTTGAACGTTCATTCAAACGATGAAGGAGTGAGACATTCTGTGAGAGCTGCGGAACAGATGGCCATTGGCCATCCCTTTCCGATTGTTGCTTCTTTAAACCCCAATTTCAATTGTTTAAGGAACAATCAATGATGTTAAATTTATTCATATTTTGCAGAATCCATTTAATTTTCTTTTTATACTCAGTCAAAAAGCAGTCAATATATCTGAAATAGTATCAATCTGCTATGTTACTGTTTAATGATTGAGAAATTGAAACAAACAAAACATTTTTTTTGTGGTAGAATATTCGACTGGAAATATGTTTTTTCGGGGAGTTTTTTCGGCCTGCAGTATTGTTTTTTAGCAAAAAAGGACGTATTGATTTACATTTCCAACATTTCGATCCTTATTGGATCTTCTTAAGGGACTAAAAAAGTGTTCATTAAGTTAGTTCCGCTGATCATAATTTATGCTTTCTTGTTAGTGTCTTTTGATCTGTTTTCCAAATAATTTATTTTAATTCGTGTTTAAAAATATAAGGTGTAGTGTGTCGACTTATTGCGTACAGATGTTTGAGGATAAAAAATTCGTTTGTCTAGTGTTTTTGGGATTAATTTTCCACAGCATCGAACTTTTATCACAGTCTTCCCTTTTCACTTATTTTGTTTTGATCAAAAATCAGTTGTTGTGTATGTGTGTTGATTGTGTAGTTTTTTGTGTGTATTTAATATTATCTGGCAGTTCGCTTCTTTTTCCGAGTAATTGGAGAATGTTTGCGTATGAAGAGTGGATGTTTCTAGTGTCTTTCTTAATGTTTACTGTGTTATTTGTTTTAATGTGGCAGCTTTTCAATATCTTAATTTTTTTTCCTGGTTGTTTCCCCTGTCGATAATCCTAACATCTTCGATGATGCTGGCTCCTTCGACGATTCGTGTTTTTATCTATTGTTACAAATTAACTGCTATAAATTCAGTTGACATGATTTATTATAAAAAAAATGTACTAGAATTGTAAAGCATAAATCATAAGTTTGTTAACAGAATGAAGATTTTTTTTGGGAAAAAATGAATTACACCTAAAAATTCAACCTATATATTAAAAACCATTTATGTATTGAAACATTTCTTGGCACTCACATTATGGAGTGAAAGGAACATATTCAAAGAATAACCAGGGGTTCCAACGACCAAATTAGATAAAATTCAACGAAAAGTAAATTTACCCCTTAAAAATGATTCCAATTTTCCAATTAATTCATGCGGTCCCACCATGATGAAAAAAGAATAAAAAATCATTTTTTGAATATTTTATGGTAATTATTTGAAAATAAATTTTTCAATTTTAACCTGAGAGTTATATCAAAGATGAATTTAATTGGATTAAAAAAAATGTCGTCGTTTCAAATTTACTGTCCGTTACACGTTTTAATTCTTTCTCAAAGAACGCAACTGTTTTGTCAGTTTGAACTGTTGTTTTGGGTGAATAAGTGACTCTAATGTAGAATAGAGAAGAAGTCAAAAGTAATATCAATCGGTGACCGGATATTCGAAGCAGAAGAAGCCACTGGAAATAGTACTTGCATTTTCATTTCATACAAATGTCTTGCACAAAAATAATTTTTATAATTACGTAAACTTTACAATTAATGGTTACTGCACTAAAATAGCAGCTCATTTAGCCAAAACTGACTCACAGTGCTAAGAGAGAAACTTTAAGAAAAGCATTTCAGAATATAACCCGGGCAGTATCTGCGTTAATACCGCGTATTTTTATAACTTCTCACTTTTCAATCATTATTATCGAATTTTTCGTTGGTTTATAAATTCTAAACTCTCCCCCCCCCCCCCCCCCCCCCCACCTATTATTGAAAATAAAATCTTTTGAAATAAACTGTATGTAGTTGCTTAAATTGGCCCAATCGACACTACAGAGTTTCTTTATTCAATTTCCACCTCATTTTCTGTCTTAGATTTGAAAATCGTGTTGAAACAATTTCAACAGATTTAACCAGAACTTTATCATCTACTGAAGTAATTATCCCAAATTCAACATAGGATTTTCCAAATGATCATTTTCAAATTATCATAAAAACGATCTCATAGTTAAGATGCTAATATCATTGAGTGATTTTCTTAATTTGATTATTTCTGTGTTATGGATCTTGTCTTTTTCCATATTTAATTCATTGAGATTATCAAGTGTTGTGTTGTTTCTTCAGTTACTACAGTTAGTTCAAAGTTCAGTTTCATAATTTTCCTGAGTTTTGGAAAACTCGGGATCTTTGTTCAAGGTACTAAACTCGTTTTGATTTCTTATCTGACTTTTTTCAATGATAACGGATTCTGTGTACTAAAGATATAATCTCTATTCTGATTTTTTTTCAACCGATCATTTTTACACTTATACCCCTTTGGCTTTGAGGGCATCGAATGAAACTTTTGTCACATTTAAAATAAACAATTGATAACAATTTTTTTTATTATATTTATCATCTTAAGAAAAGGTTTTTTTTTGTGTTTCAAAGGCATTAAATTTGGTATTACAAAATATGAGAATTAAATTTTGCATTTTGCAGCACAAATCAGAGCTTTCATTTTTGAGAAATTTCTTAACTCTTTCCTTCCGCAATGTTTGCACGTGATTATTTAAGAATTTTTATTTGAAGATATCAGAAACTATCATCACCGCAGACAACATCGCTATTGGAAGACAGTATACTGAACTCATCTCCAGTTCTTTTACACGTTTAACAGGTTTTGTATTCTTTGGAAAACATTTGAAAAAAAATCGAATCACAGGTACCCCCGAAAAAAATTGCCCCGGGCCTCCCGATGCATCGCGATGGCTTAACCCGGCTCTGGGTAAGATTGTATCATTGATATTTTCTCGAAAAATCTGAATGATTTGTTAACTTTGAAATGTAAAATAGCTTAAATCTTTTAACACATTACGGGCCAACTACGAGATATACTTATTTTAAGAAACAAATCCGACTGTAATTTTATCTTTCAATCATTCCCCATCGATTCCTCCATGCTACACACGCTAGTTGTGTCGCTTTATTGACAGAATGAGATTTTTTCAAGTTTCTTTCCACTTGAACTGTAAACCGGGCATACGATTGAAAATCTTTCAAAATTGTTGATTCGAGCAAAATCATATTTCATTTGTACAAAAAGCATTCCTATCAATTTCTCACTTCATAATATAAACATACTTTTAAAGATTCATACTAGCTGCATTAAGGCTTTTTTTGTTCCGATTATAGCAGGGGCGGTCCTAGAGCTGGCTCTTGGGTGGGGTGATTTTCCAATTTTCAAAAATCAGTCAATATAAAGGAACGTTAATATCTGGTGAAAAAACAATCATTTGAGTGAGTGAAAGGAGGCGAGGGGTTGCAGGGGGCGATGGTCAGTTGCAAATTAGACTACAATATAAGCTGCACACTGCTCTTCCTTTCCCCATGAATTTCACTGAACAACATGTATTTAAAAAAGTACCAAACAAGAGATAAATAATGGAAACTTTATCAAAGCTTCTCCATATACTCATTTTAATATCCTTCTACGCAACTTACACATCCAGCGAATCTATAATATCCACTGCAAAAAAATATTTATAATTTTTTTTTATTTGTAGGTATATCTGGTATTCTAAAATGGTCACTTTAAGAGCTTTAAGAGCTTTTCTTCTTCTTTTTAAAGAATTTCTCATAATAAATGTAAATTTTTCAATGAAAATAATTAACACGTTGTTGAGAGATGAAAATGTAGGAAAATATTTTTCAAGCTATCTTCCTGAGCTTCTAAATATTAGCGCTCTGATATTTTATAATTTTCAGGAAGTATTTTACTTTTCACCGATAAGGCCGATAAACTGATTAACAAGCATAACTAACGGGCATTAAATTCTTCATTGGGGTATTTTACTGAATCGTGGTTTGGAAATCTAGTGTTATTATTTTCAAAGCTGGAAACACAATATATAAAATCAACACTTTAAATATAAATTCAGTAGAAAATAAGATTATCAAAATCAGTTTCTGAATATGAAGTTTCTGGAACCTAATTTTCTATGATTTGCATTTGAATTAAAAGTTATCATTCAAAATTTTCAATTTTAATTGTACTGCATCAAATAAATTATAAAAAAGTGATTAATCTTTTTTATTGTTCATTAAGATATCTACACGTAATTCCTAATTTTAAAATAAATTTGAATTATTATGAAAAACTATGAAATGAAGGGTAAATTTTGAAAGTTAATACTTTTCTTTAGTGAAGAGTCTCAATGATTTGCAATTAAAATAGCCAAGCTTTCGGATTCAGATCATCAAACCTTAAGCTAAATTTCAACTTAAAATTTCAATATTATTGTGTAGATGAGCTGAAAGCAGTATCGGTGACATTATTGCTGTAAATCTTGAAATCCAGGAGTGTTGGTAAAAAATCACTAAAAGATCATCTGACTGTTTAGCATGATAGATTGCCTTGTTGCCGAAAAAAATAGTGGAATGATAAATAAGGGGATAGTTTTCATTCACAATGGAAAAATTAAAACCGAGGCAAACTGATTTTGAAAGATTTTTACGTCCCAAACTCTATTTTTTTGTCAGATTTTTCTCTCCCTTCGTATTTTATGGCATATCGGAATTTTAAAACTAAGCAGTTTAGAGTAAACTCGATCAATGATAATTGATGAAGTAACTAACCTACATGAACAACAAAAAATATGTAAAATCTTTTCATTATCCTTTATTCATTCAACGATACAGATTAGAGTGAAGAATGCCAAAACGTGAAAAATTCCCGGAAAAAAACGATACAGATTTCGTCTAGTTAATCTTCGTCTTTTACAAAATGGGGAAACATACTTACTTCTATAATTTTTTTCTCATGGTAAATTACTCACAGTTTCCATGTAAATTTATCATAAGGTTAAAACCTTTTTGTCTAAATCTTTTTGATATTTTACACTATTGCTAAAAAGTGCAAAAATTTATCAATGAACCTTGTATTTTCAAAATTAATACCGGAAACAAGAGATGACAAAAAAAAATTAAAAATTTGCATTTAGTGTTCCTAAATAAGTCGAAATCAGTTTTCAAATTCTTTGCACCTTGGAAAATGTAAATTTTGTTTCCTTGTGTTATAGATTTGAATGCCTACATCAATTCTTTCATATTAAAACAGCTTTTATAAATACTTTTATGTTCCTTTTTGGCTCTAAAAACTCATAGGGAACGCAAAAGTCATAACACGTAATCGCTTTTTTTTCGATTTATTGTTGCTGAAATCTCTTAAGAAGATTTAAAAAACAGAATTAAATTAAACAGAATTAAATTAAATCAGATCTGAAATTTTAATTTTGGTTTTTGTATTATATAATAGGTTATTAATTTTAAGTTTATAATTCATATTTGAATGGTGGAAAATTGAGGGTGAGAAAAAACTCGCGAAAGAGAATCTTCAATGTGCTTCAGAACCTGAATTCTTATTTTGCAATAAGTCATGAATTCTTTATAAACGCAAGTGAAAATAGCACTACTTTAGATTTCAAAATTAAGTTAGTATTAGACATCTGATATGACTTTATAAGGTTTAATTAAAAATTCTCAATAAACCAGCTGTAAACAAAAGAAAAAAAACAGAATTTAAAATTCAATTATTTTAATTGCTGGTATGTATTAGCTTTTTATTCTTAAAGTAAAGTTTTATTAGAATGATTTTTCCTGATTCTGAATTGATAATTTTCCTTCAATTTAAAAAATATTTTGAAATACAAAAAAAAATCCTATTGGAAAAATTTTCGTTGCTCAAAACTTCATCAAAAATTAATTTAAGGCGGCATTAACACTTGTTGTTTATTACGATTGAATTTGTTTAGTGAAATATTGGTTACTAAAAGACATAAAGCAAGATTAGAAAGTTATACGGTCAATTGTAGTTATACGTTCCTTAAAAGCCTACTGGAAAACTTTACTTCTTAGAACGACCAAGATCTGTTAATCCATAAAACATGGTAGAAATTTCTTAAAATACAGAAAATTGAAAATCACATGATTCCGTACGTTTATAGTTTAATGATTTTTTTTATTGTTTCCTTCTAAATCTGAGCAAATAAAAAAGAAACGGCATATTAAAGGCAATAAATGTAAGATGACAGCAAACAAATATTTCAAGTACTTCAGTGCTATAACCATATTCACCCCCCTATATGACTTTTTCAAATTTATCATTTAATTAAAATTCAAAACAAAATCAAGTATTTAGAAGCTCTGAATTTGAAGCAAATATAAAATTTATTACGATTTGCTCGTGTTAATTTAGGGATATGTGGGAAATAAGTGAAAATTTTAAAAAAGTTGTCCCTACATTTCATTAATAGCAAATTCAAAATCAACGCTCAACAACACACTTTTGTTGAGTTACTTATCAACAAAAGTTATTTGGTATAATACAGTCGAAGGAATCGCATGTTACAGCTGCTTGAGTTTGGTGGACCGACTTTTTTCAATATTGAGCCTTTTAAGTGAAAAATTGACTTTTTTTTGAATAAACACCCCCACGGAGTGGAAAATTTTGAAAATTTAAAAGTACATCTACTAAGAAAAGTTCCAACTTTTTATAGAAATTCCAGCTTTTGTGGGTATTTTATAACGGTTTTTTGTCGCTTGGGGGGGGGGGGGGTGATCACCACGATCACCCCCCCCCCCCCCCATAGGATCGCGCCTGGATTATAGTCGTTTTACCATCTTTATGGCATTCGCGACTTTTATATCAACGTTGCAATTGGCGGACAGTTATTGAAAATCTTACCCGGTACAACTGTGTTCGATGTTTACTCTTGGGCTCGAACTCACGGACATCGGCTTGTGATATAGCTCAGTTGACAAGTCAGTTGCTTCCTGAGCCGATGCATAAAGGCTGTAAAATGAAATTGCCTCCCAATTCGTTCGAGTACATTTGAAACAGTATCCGAAATCGAACAGAATGTTTCTTAAGTTTCATGCCAGAAGCCAGAAGCATTGTTTCGCAAATTTTCCTACGCCACTTGAATTATAACATAGGCTAATGAACACCGCACCGCATAGTAATTTTCCCGGGGCCTAATCCATGCAAAAACCGCATCTCTCCAAAGGCAGCCAGTCAATCAAAGCGCGGGGGTCAGAACCAATTGAAACTGTTCACCACCATTCATCGGCGCATTTCCGCATAAGCTAATGATGATAACGCCTAATTTAATTAACTGCGTTTGTTGGAATTCCTGATGGTTTACTCGGGCTGATGAAGATAGACCCTTGAACGGAAATATTTCCCGAATTGGCTACTAACCTGTAGTTTCGACCTGCTTGACTGGAGTCTCCAGTAGTCTCAGCTTTTCCCGTTGTTCATCCAGCTCGAACATAGAACTTGGCACAGGTGACCGTGCCTCCGGATCCGGCGGAAAATCACAACTAATATACGGGTGGGGCTACACTGGTTTTACAACTTCCGGAATCAGCCAGAACCACCTGTTGCTGCTTCCAGCTCGCCTACCACTTTCTATGTTTCAGGCTAGGTTTCCGATAGCATTGTCCAAAAAACGGTTCCGGATTTTAGGGGAAAAATTAAGGTGATTCTGTGATTTCAATTCACCCGACGGCACAATTCATGTTTCGTACAACTATACAACTAAACGACAACCATGTCACACAACTTAGTTCAAAGAGTTTTCCGCCGACGGAAGAACAATTATCCACTTGACTTGGTGACACCCTTCTGGGGATTTGGCTAATCGCGCCAGATGACCGTCTGTCGTATACGAGGCGAGGGGGGGAGGTACCAGGAACTTTATTTCCGACTTCCGGAAATTCACTATTCTGCCAGTGACACACCTCCTTCAATGAAAAGGACAAGCAAGAATGCACTATGCCTTCCAAAACCTGACGCTGCTGAGGCTTAACCTTTAATCCTTAACTTTCCCAGATTCTGAATATCCCAAAAAACACAAAACTAACTGTTGGTTGCTGGACTAGTTAACAAACTGGCTGGCCGTTGATCCTTGGAGGGAAGTCGCGCGGAAAGTTCCACTCGAGGCAACGTACCTAGGAAAACTGGCACCGATTCCCTGAACCTGGCACTCTTTTATAGCTGTGGCCAGTTTGGTGGCGATTCCACCGAAGATTGATCCTTGCTTCTCGAAACAGCATCAACATCAACATCAGGAGCAGGACGCGGAAAATGCGCCTGCGAAATGGCTTTTCTCGTCGTCGTCCTCGTCGTGAATTGAGGGAAAACCACGTGCTCGAGAGCGCCAACAGTCGGACGTTGGGAACAGGAAAAGCGCGTTTCGTTTTGGGTGGTTCTGGGTGGGTGGGTTGTTTTGGGTTAATCAGCTGTATGCTTGTGTTGGTGTTGAGTAGCACAAGAAGTTCTTCCGGGGTTGATGGGGTGGCATCAACAAGGCTGTTGTTGCTAATTGCACATTGAACTATCAACAATGGGGACGAGGGACTTCTATCTTCTGAATTATGGTTTTCTCGTACTCTAGGCCAAAACGTTAAATCCATGCACATGTACATGGTTTCCTCACATTTTAAAATGCTGGAACTTTAAAGTGTGACATTTAATGCGGAATAATTGAGTTTTTAATTATTCCCCGATTTGATGACAAGGCAAAAATATTAAAACATTAAGGGAAGGGAAAATATTGAATGCATCAATACTGATGTTATGAAATCGTTTGGTACATCTTTGTACCTGAAAATAATCACATTTTCGTAGATGACGGTAGGAATTAAAGAAACGTAAGCTATCAAAGAACGAAAGAACATAAGCCGTAAATATCATGAATTTTTCGAAAAAGATACAACGGCTCACCGGCAGGACTTGAACCTGCAATCTCCGCTTCAGTACAACGGCGCGTTAGCCAATTTCACCACGTGCATCTTTTCTATACGAAATAACTAACAAACGGTGAGTGGGCGACTGAGGTATTGATGTGTAAAATCTTTGAATTCTCTTCATAAAAGGGCCTACAACCGGTTTCAAACCAAAAACAATTGATAGAAAAAATTATCATTCCTAAACAAGGCACAAGGATACGGTTAAAATTCTAAAAGAAAATGAATTTATGAAAATAAAGATATAATATGAAAAACTTAACTAAAATGTTATAAATAATAAATCTATCAAACTAAAAAAAAATCTGGTAGTTTCGAAAACGAACATTAAATTGACCAAAATAACAAAAATGAAAAAAAAAATACAAAAATGTAAAATTTGACAATAATGACGAAAATGACAAAAAATAACGAAAACTGCAAAAATGACAAAAATGTCAATAATGACAAAAATATCAGAAATAAAACTGACCAAAAATGGCAAAAAGGACAAAAATTACAGAAATGCCAAAAATCACAAAAATGACAAAAATAAAAAAGACGAAAATGATAAAAATAACAAAAAATGACAGAAATGACAAAAATGACAAAAATGACCAAAAAATTACAAAAATGACAAAAATGACGAAAACGAAAAAATTAAAAAAAAAATTAAAATAATTACAAAAACGACAAAAATGACAAAAATGACAAAAATGACAAAAATGACAAAAATGACAAAAATGACAAAAATGACAAAAATGACAAAAATGACAAAAATGACAAAAATGACAAAAATGACAAAAATGACAAAAATGACAAAAATGACAAAAATTACAAAAATGACAAAAATGACAAAAATGACAAAAATGACAAAAATGACAAAAATGACAAAAATGACAAAAATGACAAAAATGACAAAAATGACAAAAATGACAAAAATGACAAAAATGACAAAAATGACAAAAATGACAAAAATGACAAAAATGACAAAAATGACAAAAATGACAAAAATGACAAAAATGACAAAAATGACAAAAATGACAAAAATGACAAAAATGACAAAAATGACAAAAATGACAAAAATGACAAAAATGACAAAAATGACAAAAATGACAAAAATGACAAAAATGACAAAAATGACAAAAATGACAAAAATGACAAAAATGACAAAAATGACAAAAATGACAAAAATGACAAAAATGACAAAAATGACAAAAATGACAAAAATGACAAAAATGACAAAAATGATAAAAATGACAAAAATGACAAAAATGACAAAAATGACAAAAATGACAAAAATGACACAAATGACAAAAATTACAAAAATGACAAAAATGACAAAAATGACAAAAATGACAAAAATGACAAAAATGACAAAAATGACAAAAATGACAAAAATGACAAAAATGACAAAAATGACAAAAATGACAAAAATGACAAAAATGACAAAAATGACAAAAATGACAAAAATGACAAAAATGACAAAAATGACAAAAATGACAAAAATGACAAAAATGACAAAAATGACAAAAATGACAAAAATGACAAAAATGACAAAAATGACAAAAATGACAAAAATGACAAAAATGACAAAAATGACAAAAATGACAAAAATGACAAAAATGACAAAAATGACAAAAATGACAAAAATGACAAAAATGACAAAAATGACAAAAATGACAAAAATGACAAAAATGACAAAAATGACAAAAATGACAAAAATGACAAAAATGACAAAAATGACAAAAATGACAAAAATGACAAAAATGACAAAAATGACAAAAATGACAAAAATGACAAAAATGACAAAAATGACAAAAATGACAAAAATGACAAAAATGACAAAAATGACAAAAATGACAAAAATGACAAAAATGACAAAAATGACAAAAATGACAAAAATGACAAAAATGACAAAAATGATAAAAATGACAAAAATGACAAAAATGACAAAAATGACAAAAATGACAAAAATGACACAAATGACAAAAATTACAAAAATGACAAAAATGACAAAAATGACAAAAATGACAAAAATGACAAAAATGACAAAAATGACAAAAATGACAAAAATGACAAAAATGACAAAAATGACAAAAATGACAAAAATGACAAAAATGACAAAAATGACAAAAATGACAAAAATGACAAAAATGACAAAAATGACAAAAATGACAAAAATGACAAAAATGACAAAAATGACAAAAATGACAAAAATGACAAAAATGACAAAAATGACAAAAATGACAAAAATGACAAAAATGACAAAAATGACAAAAATGACAAAAATGACAAAAATGACAAAAATGACAAAAATGACAAAAATGACAAAAATGACAAAAATGACAAAAATGACAAAAATGACAAAAATGACAAAAATGACAAAAATGACAAAAATGACAAAAATGACAAAAATGACAAAAATGACAAAAATGACAAAAATGACAAAAATGACAAAAATGACAAAAATGACAAAAATGACAAAAATGACAAAAATGACAAAAATGACAAAAATGACAAAAATGACAAAAATGACAAAAATGACAAAAATGACAAAAATGACAAAAATGACAAAAATGACAAAAATGACAAAAATGACAAAAATGACAAAAATGACAAAAATGACAAAAATGACAAAAATGACAAAAATGACAAAAATAACAAAAATGACAAAAATGAGATAAATGACAAAAATGACAAAAATGACAAAAATGACAAAAATGACAAAAATGACAAAAATGACAAAAATGACAAAAATGACAAAAATGACAAAAATGACAAAAATGACAAAAATGACAAAAATGACAAAAATGACAAAAATGACAAAAATGACAAAAATGACAAAAATGACAAAAATGACAAAAATGACAAAAATGACAAAAATTACAAAAACGACAAAAATTACAAGTTTTTACACATTTTTTGTCGTTTTTGTTTTTTCTGTCATTTTTGTCAGTTTTGTCATTTTTGTCAGTTTTGTCATTTTTGTCATTTTTGTCATTTTTGTCATTTCTGTCATTTTTGTCATTTTTGTCATTTTTGTCATTTTTGTTATTTTTGTCATTTTTGTCATTTTTGTCATTTTTGTCATTTTTGTCATTTTTGTCATTTTTGTCATTTTTGTCATTTTTGTCATTTTTGTCATTTTTGTCATTTTTGTCATTTTTGTCATTTTTGTCATTTTTGTCATTTTTGTCATTTTTGTCATTTTTGTCATTTTTGTCATTTTTGTCATTTTTGTCATTTTTGTCATTTTTGTCATTTTTGTCATTTTTGTCATTTTTGTCATTTATCTCATTTTTGTCATTTTTGTTATTTTTGTCATTTTTGTCATTTTTGTCATTTTTGTCATTTTTGTCATTTTTGTCATTTTTGTCATTTTTGTCATTTTTGTCATTTTTGTCATTTTTGTCATTTTTGTCATTTTTGTCATTTTTGTCATTTTTGTCATTTTTGTCATTTTTGTCATTTTTGTCATTTTTGTCATTTTTGTCATTTTTGTCATTTTTGTCATTTTTGTCATTTTTGTCATTTTTGTCATTTTTGTCATTTTTGTCATTTTTGTCATTTTTGTCATTTTTGTCATTTTTGTCATTTTTGTCATTTTTGTCATTTTTGTCATTTTTGTCATTTTTGTCATTTTTGACATTTTTGTCATTTTTGTCATTTTTGTCATTTTTGTCATTTTTGTCATTTTTGTCATTTTTGTCATTTTTGTCATTTTTGTCATTTTTGTCATTTTTGTCATTTTTGTCATTTTTGTCATTTTTGTCATTTTTGTCATTTTTGTCATTTTTGTCATTTTTGTCATTTTTGTCATTTTTGTCATTTTTGTCATTTTTGTCATTTTTGTCATTTATCTCATTTTTGTCATTTTTGTTATTTTTGTCATTTTTGTCATTTTTGTCATTTTTGTCATTTTTGTCATTTTTGTCATTTTTGTCATTTTTGTCATTTTTGTCATTTTTGTCATTTTTGTCATTTTTGTCATTTTTGTCATTTTTGTCATTTTTGTCATTTTTGTCATTTTTGTCATTTTTGTCATTTTTGTCATTTTTGTCATTTTTGTCATTTTTGTCATTTTTGTCATTTTTGTCATTTTTGTCATTTTTGTCATTTCTGTCATTTTTGTCATTTTTGTCATTTTTGTCATTTTTGTCATTTTTGTCATTTTTGTCATTTTTGTCATTTTTGTCATTTTTGTCATTTTTGTCATTTTTGTCATTTTTGTCATTTTTGTCATTTTTGTCATTTTTGTCATTTTTGTCATTTTTGTCATTTTTGTAATTTTTGTCATTTTTGTCATTTTTGTCATTTTTGTCATTTTTGTCATTTTTGTCATTTTTGTCATTTTTGTCATTTTTGTCATTTTTGTCATTTTTGTCATTTTTGTAATTTTTGTCATTTTTGTCATTTTTGTCATTTTTGTCATTTTTGTCATTTTTGTCATTTTTGTCATTTTTGTCATTTTTGTCATTTTTGTCATTTTTGTCATTTTTGTCATTTTTGTCATTTTTGTCATTTTTGTCATTTTTGTCATTTTTGTCATTTTTGTCATTTTTGTCATTTTTGTCATTTTTGTCATTTTTGTCATTTTTGTCATTTTTGTCATTTTTGTCATTTTTGTCATTTTTGTCATTTTTGTCATTTTTGTCATTTTTGTCATTTTTGTCATTTTTGTCATTTTTGTCATTTTTGTCATTTTTGTCATTTTTGTCATTTTTGTCATTTTTGTCATTTTTGTCATTTTTGTCATTTTTGTCATTTTTGTCATTTTTGTCATTTTTGTCATTTTTGTCATTTTTGTCATTTTTGTCATTTTTGTCATTTTTGTCATTTTTGTCATTTTTGTCATTTTTGTCATTTTTGTCATTTTTGTCATTTTTGTCATTTTTGTCATTTTTGTCATTTTTGTCATTTTTGTCATTTTTGTCATTTTTGTCATTTTTGTCATTTTTGTCATTTTTGTCATTTTTGTCATTTTTGTCATTTTTGTCATTTTTGTCATTTTTGTCATTTTTGTCATTTTTGTCATTTTTGTCATTTTTGTAATTTTTGTAATTTTTGTAATTTTTGTCATTTTTGTCATTTTTGTCATTTTTGTCATTTTTGTCATTTTTGTCATTTTTGTCATTTTTGTCATTTTTGTCATTTTTGTCATTTTTGTCATTTTTGTCATTTTTGTCATTTTTGTCATTTTTGTCATTTTTGTCATTTTTGTCATTTTTGTCATTTTTGTCATTTTTGTCATTTTTGTCATTTTTGTCATTTTTGTCATTTTTGTCATTTTTGTCATTTTTGTCATTTTTGTCATTTTTGTCATTTTTGTCATTTTTGTCATTTTTGTCATTTTTGTCATTTTTGTCATTTTTGTCATTTTTGTCATTTTTGTCATTTTTGTCATTTTTGTCATTTTTGTCATTTTTGTCATTTTTGTCATTTTTGTCATTTTTGTCATTTTTGTCATTTTTGTCATTTATGTCATTTTTGTCATGTTTGTCATTTTTGTAATTTTTGTCATATTTGTCATTTTTGTCATGTTTGTCATTTTTGTCATTTTTGTCATTTTTGTCATTTTTGTTATTTTTGTCATTTTTGTCATTTCTGTTATTTTTGTCATTTATGTAATTTTTGTCATTTTTTGATATTTCTGTCATTTCTGTCGTTCTTGTCACCTTTGCAATTTTGGTCATTTTGTCATTTTTTGTCATTTTTTGTCATTTTCGTCTTGTTTGTCTTGATTATCATTTTCACCATTTTTTGTCATTTTCATCATTTTTGCCATTTTCTTCATTTTGGTCATCTTGGTCTTGTTTGTCATTTTTGTCATTTTTGCAATTTTTGTGATTTTTGTGATTCTTGTAATTTTTTTTTTCATTTTGATCATTTTTGTCTTTTTTGTCAGTTATAGTTTTGTCATTTTTGTCTATAAAGACGTTTTCGTAATTTTTGTCATTTTCTTCAATTTTTTTATTTCTGGCATTTGTCGGTTTTGTCAGTTTCGTTTTTTTTTTGCGTTCTTGTCATTTGTGTAATTTTTGTAATTTTTTATAATGTTTGAAGTTTTTGTTAATTTTTGTCATTTTTGTTATTTTTTTTTCCTTTTTGTCATTTTTGTCAATTTAATGTTCGTTTTCGAAACTCTCAGATTTTTTTTTATTTTGGTAGATTTATTCATAATAACATTTTAGTCAAATTTGTCAAATGTCCTTTTGTTAATTTTTAACATTTTGTCATATTTGAAAATTTTTGAAAATTTTTGTCATTTTTGTCATTTTTGTCATTTTTGTCATTTTTGTCATTTTTGTCATTTTTGTCATTTTTGTCATTTTTGTCATTTTTGTCATTTTTGTCATTTTTGTCATTTTTGTCATTTTTGTCGTTTGTGTCATTTTTGTCATTTTTGTCATTTTTGTCATTTTTGTCATTTTTGTCATTTTTGTCATTTTTGTCATTTTTGTCATTTTTGTCATTTTTGTCATTTTTGTCATTTTTTCTCGAGTCTCAAGTTTAAATGGGATTTTAGGGTTTTTTTTTTATTCGAGTGAAACATTTGTCTCGGTGAAGGCTTAATCAAAAATATTCAGAAAACGCAACCAGTCAATGAAGAAAAAAGTTATTAATGAAAAGCCAGTATTTTTGCATCTCTCGGGCAAAATACCTTACAATACCATTCACGCTTCAGACTCTAGCAAACCCTCCCTATGGTCAGATCTTACTGAAATTTGGCATTTGACCTTCTGGTAATTTAATGATCAATTTTAGCTTGGAGCGAGTGAAATTTTTCATGTTTAAATCTTCCTATACTAAGATTAGTACACTGCGGTTCGTTAAATTATTCAAAACCACATGAAATCTTTGATTTAAACTGATATTAACGGTCTTTAGAAAATAAAATGTTACTATCGAGACTAGAACTGTCCATAAAACAAAATTTTCTTTAAAAAAAATGAATTTTTTTATTATTTTTCTATCACTATTTCACTAAAATCAACAATATTTAATACTCAACTCAAAAATAAAATTCAAATGATCGATAGAAAATTTATTCACCTTTAATATTCAATAATCAGATTTCAAATTTATGTTGTGCAGTCCGAGATATTTGAATATACGTATTTTTTCCAAAATTGCATATTTGGAGCATAACTCAAAAACTGTTCTTCTGAGATTTTATTTAATTTTATTTTCGGATTCAGCTCCCGATTTTATATTAAAAATTTGAACCAGTTGATGAAGTTCACGCTTTTTTTTCTTAAAATTTTAAAACTAGTGTAACGAATTCGTATTCACAAGTTCGATACGCGTGTGTTTTGAACCCCCAATTTCCCTAGGTCTGCAAATCCGTCGGTGTAAAAGTCCGGAATATGATCTCCTTCCTTGAGAGCGAGTAATTGGTCCATCGAAGTGCCACCCGTCAGCACCAGAAGAGTCTGAAATCCGGCGACTCGCCCAAAGGCGATATCCTGCGAAAGCATATCTCCAACGAACAGAACTCTTCGAGGATCTTTGATACCATACCGATCGGTGAGCAGCTTCCCTAGTTCCAGACTCGGTTTCCCCAGAACGGTGGCCTTTCTACTTGTGGCCCGTTCTAGTATTTCAACATAATAACCGGGGCCAATAAACGTGAACGCATTCCCAACGGCAATTTCATAATCGGTCGCTCCGGCCAGGAATAAACAATCTGGATCACGCTTCAGATATGCTTCGGCACGCATAAGTTTCAGGTTGTTTACGTTGACGTCCGAGTCAATTATCACCGCCTTAACTGGCTGCTTATCACGAGTCGCCGGCAAGATAACGTGAAACGACTCAGACATCGGCTCGGCTGGCTGCGGAAAAGTAAATTAATTTTAACTATCGACGTTTAAGTTTGAATTAGGCTTAGAACTTACCCCGGTAAGGACTTCATATCCGGCCTCTCGAAGCAACTTGAGAAACTCCTCTGGAACAATAGCGTATATCAAACCGGTAAAATTGATCGATTTCAGATATTTTATGACACTTGTAGCTGGATTGTTCAAATCTCTTAAATCTGGTTCCTGACCTAGTCGCAAAATCTGTTTCTTGTAATTGTCCAACGATCGAACGCTATTATTCGACACATAGAAAACACTTTTCCCATAGCTTTTCAGCAAGCTTATGGCTGCTCCAACGCCTTCAATTTCACCCTGAAGGGACCAAATCACTCCTGTGTCAAAGAAATCGTAATATGATAATCAGAATCGAGCAATCATTGATTAAATCAATTAAAACTCACCGTCACAATCGGTTAGAACATAGTCAAACGAGGCTAGAAACGATTGTCTTTCTTCCTGGCTCAGGTCCACCAAACGCCTGGAGCCAACAACTGGCAATGTGCTACATTTACTGGAATTCGTCGCCGTCATTGCGCGTCGCCGGTTTACGCTGAACTGAATGGATCTAAAAAAACAAACATTGTTCATTCCGGACGCTAGGTTGATATACCTACATACATGGGTGGATTTTTTATTCAATCGTGGCTCGATTAAACTCTAAGGATGGTTGAGGGATTAATTTGTATGAAAAAATCTTAAATTGGTTCCATATAATCTAATATTACCCTAGCGAGTTTTTCACAAGAATTTATTCAATAAAATTGTAAGTTGTTATTTTTCTAATTTATTCGGTAATTGGGTTTCTAAAGGGTGATACGGGCAAAATTTGGTCAAAAGAAAACGCATTTAAATCGGTGAAATCGTTTATTTAAAAAATCAAATTAAATTTCTTTTTCAAGTTTAATTAGTATAAAACCCAGAAAAATATTCAGTTAGGCTTCCGCTTTTCTAAATCTGAATTGCCGGGCCTTACCGGCAACCTCAGATTTTGTACAGCCACCTTGTCCACCTTCCTGCCGCAGAAAGCCAGTTTGCGTTGAACTGCTGCTCGTCTCTAGCAGTTTTTTTGGTCTTCTTTAGGTTCCGCTTGACAATAGCCCAGTATTTCTCAATTGGGCGGAGCTCTGGCGTGTTGGGAGGGTTCTTGTCCTTGGGAACCACCTGCACGTTGTTGGTGGCGTACCACTACATGGCCTTTTTACCGTAATGGCAAGATGCCAAATCCGGCCAAAACAGTACGGAACAACCGTGTTCCTTCAGGAAAGGCAGCAGACGTTTATTCAAACACTCTTTCACGTAAATTTCTTGGTTGACAGTCCCGGAAGCTATGAAAATGCTGCTTTTCAAGCCACAGGTACAGATGGCTTGCGAAACCAGATATTTCTTCGCGAACTTTGACAGTTTCATATGCTTGAAAATATCTGCTACCTTTCCCCTTCATTTTGCCGTATAAAACTCCTGTCCCGGAAGCTGCTTGTAGTCGGCTTTGACGTAGGTTTCGTCGTCCATTACAACGCAGTCAAACTTCGTCAGCATCGTCGTGTACAGCTTCCGGGATCGCGCTTTGGCCGTCGTATTTTGTTTATCATCGCGATTTGGAGTCACTACCTTCTTGTAAGTCGATAGTACGGCTCGTTTTTTTGGCTCGGTGCACGGTTGTAGACGATACACCCAGCTTATTAGCGGCATCTCGGAGAGAGAGGTTAGGGTTTCGTTTGAAACTACCGACAACTCTCTTTGTCGTCTCAGCGGCTTCCGGTTTTCGATTTCCCCCCGATCCAGACCATCTTGCTGTCGATAAACGTCCCCCAAACACTTGAATTACATTTGTAACGGTTGATTTGGCAACTTTTAGCGATTTTGCTAGTAGCTCGGATTTTCGCGATGCGCGTGCCAAATTTTGACTCGCTGCTCTTCTTCCTTGGACGGCATTTTGACAACTGAAGAGTGAATTCCAAAATAAGAAAAGGAGCAACATTCTACACACACGCACACACAAACACACACACACACACACACCTTCGAAATGAGGGGTGTTCAGGTATTTTAAATCAAAATTGAAAGAAATACGTCAAGTTGATATTGGCCAAATTTTGACCGTATCACCCTTTAATTGTATTTATGGGCAATGGAATCCATTGAATTTATTTTTAATGGAAAATTATCTTCTAAATGTTTAGAAATAGGAGAATAAAAACAACGTCTGTGTTCGAACAATGTGATTTGGGATACTCTCGAGCTACCAGCGATAAATCCAGCTGTCGAATCATTCGCCATGCTCTAAGACAATATTATGAAGAACCGTCGAAAGCTAAAATATTTGCGATATGTTAGTCAATACACAACTGATACAGCTTTGTCAAAATAATTTAAAAAAAAAACACTAAAACAGCAAAAAAAAAAAATTACAAAAAATGGCAAAAATATGAAAAATGTAATAAATAAACCGAAAATGCTTAAAATTATGAAAACCATAGAGAAAGGTAAAAAATAACAGAAATGACTAATTTGATAAAAATAAGAAAATGATAAAAATTACCACAAAGACAAAAAAAGCAAGTGATACAAAAACCAATAAAACAAAAATGCCTAAAATCAGCTAAATAAAAAAAAAATCGGCATAAATGGCGAGAATGTCAAATTGCATACATATATGACAAAAAAAGCAATACTGATAGATATGACAAATAAGAATGGAACAAATATCAATTTCTGCTTTTGTCAACTCCCTCCCCCTCCATCCCCCCTTCGAAATTTCCAAAAAAACCGAAAGGGTGAATAAAAAAAGTTTAAAATATTTTATGTAAATTTCGGAAAAAAAAATCAAATATCCGAAAGATTCCGAAAAACCAGAGAACAAATTGTGGAAGATAGAAGTTATTTCTCCTTTTGTATTCAATGATATAATATGTTTTCCAATTTATTTGTTTTCCGCATTATTTTCAATTTTTTCAATTTTCCTCCTGCCACGGGGGTGAAAAGAAGGATTTTAAATTTCTTGTTGGCCTCATTAAAAAAAAATCTATCGCAAAAATGGCAACACCAACAAATTGCTTAAAAAACGAAAAATAAGGGAAAATTTCAAACAATAAATAAAATTACTAATACAAGAAATAACAAACTACAACAAGAATGTAAAAATATCTAAGATAAAATGGCAAAAAACAAACCATAAAAAATTCAAAACTGTCAAAAGTCATATGTAAATATTAAAAAAACTACAAAAATTGAACTAAAACAAAAATGACAAAATAATCAATCAGGCAATCAAAATGTGACAAATTAACGAATATCATTTCAACTCAAATATGTTGAAAATCAAAGAAATAAATATCATAAAAATTTAAAAAAAATATAAAAAATTTGAAAAACACTGAAAATGACATAAATTTTAAAAGTGACAAAAAAGATCCAATTAAAAATAACGACCGAAAAGAAACGTCAAGAATAACAAAATTACGAACACTATAAAAATTACAAAAAAATACAAAAATAGCTAAATTTACAAATATAAACAACAAAATGAACAAAAATAATAAAAAACGACCAAAATGATAGAAATAACGAGAATGATAAAAAATAACGGATATGATAAAATTTGCACAAAATAGTCAAAAAAATTCCAAAAATAAAAAAAATACTAAAATTAACTAGAGTTAAATAACAAAAACCACAAAAATGAAAAAAGAATCAGAAATTACATCTATTAAATGATAAAAGTGACTTAAGTTACTAAACTAACAATACTTCCTAATTTTACACAACTTATGACAGCCAGTTGATTAACCAGTTAACACGTTCGTCGCCACGGCACCCATATTCGGGTGACGGGTGTATTTCCTGGGGGGCCCCGTCACATCAAAAAGCGTGTGACGCTCTCTTACTTCACCTCTTAGTTCACCGCTCAGCTTCGCCACACGTTTCAAATATGGGAGTTCTCCATCTTTGCTTTCTCTCTCTGAAAATTTCTTTGGGCCCGGCTAGTAAAACTACCAAAATGAGCGTGGCGTCGAACGTGTTAATCAATTAATCAACTCATGACAAAAATAACAACAATAAAAAATAACAAAAACTTCTAAATTAACAGGCAGAAATAAACACAATAAGACAAAACTTGACAAACTTAACAAAATTTAAAAAAAAATCGTTAGAAATAATCAAAATGACAGAAATTTTAGAAATAGAAGATGGGACAAAATGAGATAAAAACAAAATTTTCAAACAAAAAACACGAAGTTAAAAAAAAAAGCTAAAAAGAGACAAAAAACTACAATAATAAAATCAAAATTTAAAAATTGACATGAAAAAATATAAAAATTTTAATTATAAGTAATAAACTTAAATTGTGTTTATTACCATAATGACAAAAACTAAAAAGTTTCAAAATGTTCATGAAAAAATCACATAAAGACAATAATTATAAAGTTTATAAAAGAATGCAAAAGTTGCAAAAAAATAATCAAAATGGTACAAAAAGGAAAAAGTTATCAAAATGAAATTAAAAATTACTATTAAAAATGGCGAAAATTACAAATAACTCAAAACAAAAATCAAAAATCACGTTACCATCCTGTTATGGATGGTAACGTGAAAGTGACAGGCTTGGCAAAAGTCATCGTCATTAGTCAAAAAACTGTGACTGTGAAGCCTCTTGCTCAAACTCAATTGACTGTTCCTCATACGCCAGTCACTTCGTTTGCCAGTCACTCATCTCCCAGTCGTTTGAAGCTAAAAAAAATCATAGTCAAGCATTCACCAATGGGAGTTTCCAGACAACCATTTTGTGGGTATTTCAAATTTGCAACACAAATATACGTGAAAATATACGTGTAAGCATATCGTATATAATGCAGCAAAACCAGTATATACTTATAATTTTGGAGGCCATATAGGTACATTAGCACACATATTCTTGATATGGATTGTATTGTCGTAATAAAATCATGCAATGTATTTAAATACGATAAAGAATATGCATGAGCCGCACATTGTAGGTGCAAATATACGAAAATGAGTTTAAATAACATTCTATACGATATAATCTGTAAAATGAAATACGACTTCTGGTTGTCTGGGTTATTAAGCAAACACTAGCGACACCATGTCCTCCATAGAAAAGTTTAGATTAGTTGGGGAGCATTTGGAAAGCTTTTGAAAACGGCCATAGATTTGTCCTAACTACAAAACGTCAAACATTTACCTGGCATCGCGGATCGCATTCAAACGACCGAAGACGAAAAGGGAACGCATTTATTATTATTGTTGCTCCTGCCAGCAAGCCTGTTTTCAGTTCCTTATTGCTATTGTTGCTCTCTGCCAGCAAGTCGGACGGATATTCACTTCACTTAGGTACTGCACTGCGCGGATCGTGTGTGTGGACGACTCGGATGTCGACTGTCGACTGTTGAAAACGTAAGTGGAGGCGAAGGGAGACGAGAGACAAGGGTAGAAGGACGTCGATCATTATGCGATGTCGACTGCCGAGGGGCTACCAGATGTAATGTTAGTGATATCCCACAGGCCCTATTGCATAAAACGAGTCGAGTAACTCGATTCGACTCCAGATTTAGGAATGAATCATCCCAGAGGATGAAAATTCCGTATATAAAAAAAAGATTCGACTTCAGTCACTATGTCGAGTCGAGCGAAATTTCGTATCAAGCCGATGGCATAGTGGGAGCGATGCGATGCGAATTGGCCAACGCGGTCAATGCGAACTCGAGCGGCGGAACAAATTGACATCTGCTTCGCCGCGTTAAGTATGTCAGATTTAAGCGATTCACATACATTTTCATCAAATGTGGTTCGTCGCATTGAATCGCATTCGCCGGTTCGCATCGCATCGCACTCACTATGTCATCGGCCTTACTGTTTGTAGTTGAGTAAAACATATCGAATTAATTTTAGTGCTCGAATGGCGGCTATCATGTTGAAATTTTTCGCAGTCGACTCAGACGAGCTACTCGATTGAAGTTTGACTCGACTCAACTACTGTAATACCAAAATGGCTGACTCGAGTAAAATGACTCGTGACTCGTCTGGTGTAATGCATAAAACTACCTTAAAATTTTGGTTTGATTCTAAACATTATAAGAAAATTGGCATGACATTTTCGGTGTCGCAATAGTTCCGTGTTCGCCCTTTAGAAATCACTTTCACGTTACCACCCTGTAAATCATAAGAAACATAAAAAGCGATTAAAACAACAAAAATACGAAAAAGATAAAAATGGTGAAATAATTAACCAAAATTTCAATTGAAAAATGACTAAAAAAGTTCACAAAACTCAAAACAATCACTTAAATGACATAAAAGTACAAATATCAAGTAAGAAAATAACAAATATTTAAAATAAAAATCATGATAACAAATGATAAAAAAAAGTTAAAAATATCTGAATAATTTTAAAATTTTTAAATTAAAATATTAAAATCTTAAAAATAAAAAGGAAAAATTCTAGAGTTTGCTTTGATTAAGTCGTGTGAGCCTTGCGACTTTTGGCATTGCATGATTGGCTCAAACGTCGTTTTGCATGCTGTTAAACTTTATCTCCAAACTTGCGTCCTGAACTTTGCTCTCAGTAACTTTTTTGCTTCCAGCTCTCCTAACGCTATGTATGCTTCGTCTCCATAATGGCAATTATTAGAATGTGTTTTAAAGGAATTCTCCATATGTCAATCACCTCAATATAGAGCAAAATAAAATAATAAAAAAACTTACTTTTGAATCCCTGGAGCAAATTGTCTAGGTCCTCGCGGGTGATATGCGCTCAACAGAATCTCCGGTTCGTACGAAACGGGTTTAGTTTTGTTAGCCGCCTCTGTGGTAGAAAAATTATGAAACTGAAAATCAGTTCAGTCATAAAAGTAACGCTATTGCACTTTCCTCACAACAAACTTCACATCACATGATCACTCGCCGTAGCATTTGCTGAGAAAATGCATAAGCTCGCAAAAACCAACGAACCGAACAGTTATATTGTGACCTTTGTTTGGCACGCCAATCCAATGCAATGCAAAAAGTTGCAAAACCAAATTGCACGCGAAAATTAGAGAGTACTCATACGTCCTGAGTTTAAACCATTTTGAAGAATTTATTACCAACCTCGTATTCAATCCGCCACATATTAGAATGTACTTTTTTACATAATCTCGCAAAATTTAGAGATGTAAACGTAAAATTTGACAAAGTTACAGCATATTTTGTGAGGCAATCTCAATTTTCCCTACTTTCCCTACAGCTGAATTTCTCTTCAAAATTTTTGAAACTCATCGAATGAAGAGTTTATAAGTTTATCTTGCTTGTGTGAAAGTTTCATGAAAATATATCAACTGTGAGAGAAATGGCATTCTGTCAAAGTTTGAAGTTTGTGCGCAGCGCTGCGCGAATTCATCCTTTTTTGAACGCAACTGTTGTACACTTTATTCTACAAAATTAAGCACAACACCTGCGAAAACTAATAGATACTGAAGTAGACTACTTCAGTATCTATTAGTTATCGCAGGTGTTGTGCTTAACTAATACTGTATTTGTTTTCTCCACTCGTGGAGTGTTCCACCGTACCCGATAAAAACAAACACAAATCGTCGCCAGTGTATTGCTATCTCATTCACTCACACGCTCTCTCTCAACACTGGCAAAATTATCGGTGGGCCACCGTCCGTAAGCAGAACTCCGACAGGTCAAAACCAGTGCAACACCGTCCGAATAAACAAACAGTTTGACAGCACCTAGTGGTGCACCAGTGCAACACTAGTGCAACACTCGGCATAAACAAATACGGTATAATAAGTAGAATAAAATTTACAACAGTTGCGTTCAAAAAAGAATGAAATATCGTAGCGCAGCGCACAAACTTCAAACTGTAGTAGAATTCGGTTCAGTGATTTCTGAGATGAACAATTTCGAATAGTGGTGTTTGTCGGCTTCGATTTTTTTCTTTTCTTGCGATCCTTATTGTGTTTAGAGCTTCCCTGGCAGGCATACATGGTTTTTAGGCAGCAGTGGCTCCTGAGACATTTCTCTGGAGCCATTGTAAATTTCATTGATTTTGTTCACTCCAATATTGTTCCCAAAGCTATATTTTCCTGTTGTTAACTTAAATCCTACAAACAGCTACAGCAACTGAAATTACTTGAACATTAATTTAGATGTGTACTTCTTTATACAAATTTTGGAAAGAAGTGATCGTCGTGATCAGGATTGAGAATCCCTAGAGAAAAAGGGAAAAAATTGTCACTTCCAGAACGAATCGTTGACTGAGATTTCCATTTTTTTCGTCATTTTCAAATGGAGAAAATTATGATCTTATAAAGATATGGAATGTGTGATCAGTTAAGAAGTTTTGTTTTTTGTATAAATTTACTTAGTTCTCCACAGTTGAAAAATCATTAAAAAATCTTTTTCCATATACGGTAAACATCCTTTGCAGACGAATTCGATGGAGGACCTGTGATATTGTTGATCTTAATTTAAAGTTTCGGTGAAATGACTTCACGTTCTTTATTATAATATCCTTTATTTTCCAGATTACATTACAACTGAAGCATTGTAACAAATACAGTATACTAAAAACCAGATTGAGAGACTCAAAGGTAGGTGCACTAGTAGTAGCGCTGTATGTGTGAGACCTGTCTAGGTGACTCTGGAGAAAATTGTAGCTAATCCGATGTTGAAGTCATTGGACGTTAATTTTAGAAATACTTTTACAAGTTTTATCTGTTGAAATATCACATCTGACATTCACAACTTCCCCCAGATTCACCATCAAGATCTCTAATTTGTACAGTCATCTAAAAATTTTCAATCGTCGTAAACCATAAACTGGAAAACAAAATATTGGCATTGAAAAGTTGTGGAATAAACATAATAAAGTTATCGATAATAATTATAATAAGTAATAATAATAATAATAATAATAAATGTTCGCTCTAAGTCGGTACCTGAACTGCTCTAGAAAAGAATATATTTACGTTTGATTGCAATAAAATTGTAATAAAAAAAAAAATATTGTGCTTTATGCTTTCACCGTTTTTTTTCTGTTTTCACTATTTATGTATAACCAAGTGCTTCGGGATCCATGGCTCTGGCTTGATTGGGGTTAAAAATATATATCACTATAGTGTGATGTCTTTACCTAAACGATACTTAGATCGTTCCATAAAATATGCACAAAAGATGATCGACCTGTTGTTATTCCAATTTTTTTCTTAATTTTTCGAATTCAAGTTCAATCGTCAAATTGTGTTTTGGGGGAAAAAAAGTGCACCAAATTATTATTCACTCAAAACTTTTTACAAATTAACAGTTTTCAGTAACAAACAAAACTAATACAAAGTAGATAGATAGGAATGAAATGAAAGGGTCACAGAATTAGAGAAAATTTTGATTTTCGTTTTTTTTTTTGTTGTTGTTAGTTTTTCGCTGCGATTGTTAAAATGCAACTGCGATGCATCGCCTGATTACTTTTGCCATAACTTGCGTATGGAATCATTTCGAAGGTATGTAGGTATATTTTGCTATAGGTAGAGAAGGATCGTTCCAATGAATGGTGTCCGGGAGCTATCGGGATATCGGTTATCTATCAGTTAACAGCCGGTGGAGCACCACCATCGTTGGGTCCCTACAACAAAGAAATGCATTGCAATTAGAACAGATTGATAGAGGCTCATTTTCGGGCGAAAACCTACATCATTCGATGGGGGCAGCGCTTTGTTCAGATCGTTCCGCCGGCGGAGCGAAGACGGCCGCATGACGTACAATATCACAGCAAAAATCATAAAAATCATCATCAGGAAGAAGTTTTCTCCCGCACCTTGGTTGGGCCCTTGGGGCACTGATGGCATAAAAAAGAGGCATTAGAATTTTTCAATTTTACGAGTTTAAAAAGAACTTCAGACTTACAATCAATGCACTCATTGTCCGTACAGTAGGATTGGCCGTTGCGGAGCTGAAAATAAGCAATGTTGGTCAAATTATCAGCATCTAACTCATTAAGTATCAGAGAGATTAAAGAGCATTAATGAGAAATTTCGTGTTCAGATGAGAAACAGATTGAAGAATTAGGAAATCAAACCTCAGTTTCGGATTCCAGTATATTTTTTTTTTCCAAAAATCAGGTTTGATATTCTAATTCAGAAGAAGATTGAATTCAGATTTTTTTTTCTTGTCGTTTTATTATTGTTATTTGTTTAACTTATGTGATTTTTATCATTGCTTTTGTCATTTTCTTTTTTTATTTGCCACTTTGTCATATTGTCATATTTTTCCACATTTTTGTAATATTTTTCAATTGAGTCATTTTTGTCATATTCATTTTTCTTCATTGCAAAATTTTGTCATTTCTGTTATTTTTTTTTCCTCATTTTTGTCACTTTTCTCATTTTTATCATTTCTGTGATTTTTATATTTTTTGTCTTTCTGTCCATTTTGTAATCGATGATTTTTGTAATTATTAATAATTTTTGCCTTTTTTGCATTTTTGTCATTATTATAAATTCCGTGATTTTTGTCATTTCTGTCATTCATAGCATTTTGTTTCATTTTCGTCATTTCGATCAGTTTGTTATTTAGGTCAGTTTTGTCATTTATATATTATATTTTTGTTTTTGTAATTTCAAATTCAGATTTAAGATTTAAAATATCTTATTTTCAGTTCTAATCGGGTAGTGACTCGATTCACACGGCGATTTCTTTGTCTCGAGTGATCGATTAATATCTGGTGGTTTTTCTAGAAGAAGGTTAACAGTTTTGTGGAAACCGATAAATCAACGATCGCGTTTCGACAATTAACATAAACATTATTTAAATACTGCTGAATTGCCCGATAATCAACGGTTCTAGTTTCGAGTTTATATTTTGTTGGACGACATATTGTCGCTATTGTTCTTTATCCACGCCGTGAGTGACCACAACTCAATTGTTCTGAAGAGCACAATTCCTACCCGCAATGGCGGGATCAAACGAGATACGAGCTAAAGAGCCTCCGGACATAGGTCAAAGTACTCTTCCTGTCTTCATGAGAAATAAGAACTACGATGGTATTATGCGTATTTTTCAACTCAGGATGAAGCCAAAAACCGACAACGACAACACAACACGCCCTCCGCTCCCTCAGAACCCTTTTCTGATTGGGCACTCCGTTGGAAAGGCTATTGGGCAAGAGAATGTCAAATACGTCGAAGCAGTCAAGGAAGCGAGTGGCGCTAGATATGTGCTACGTACCTACTCACCTATAATAGCAGAGTCCCTTCTTCAAATGACACAATTAAGTGATCAAACATGCATCGAAGTTGTTCCACATCCCACGTTGAACATTGTGCAAGGTATTATATACGACCCCGATACCATGTCAATGAACGAAAAAGATATTGAAGAGGAACTGAAATCGCAGGGAGTAAGCGCTGTCCGTAGAATTAAAAAGAAAGATAAGAACGGAAAACTTCAAAACACCCCACTTCTTGTTATCTCTTTTTGCGCTACTACTTTACCCCAGTACGTGAGATTCGGCCTTTTACGCATCAGCGTGCGACCGTATTACCCTTCGCCACTCGTTTGCCGCAGCTGCGCAACTTACGGGCATACGAGTAAGAACTGCACCAGCAAAGGCATCTGTTCTACTTGTTTTAGAGAGCACCAAGAAAACGAAAATGAAACATGTGAAGCCGTTATTTTTTGCAAGCATTGCAAACAGGAGGGTCACTCACCGATCAGCCGCGACTGTCCCTTCTTTCAAAAGGAAGAAGCGGTGATCCGCCTGAAAGTAAATAAGGGAGTTACGTATCATGAAGCAAGGATGGAAATAAACCAAACGTGGAAACGAGATACCTTCGCTAGTGTAGTCCAAGAGCGACTGAAACAATCTGAGAGTGATAAGGACAAGACTATCGTTGAGCTTCGCACAGAGCTTATGAAACTGCGGAATGAAATAGAAGCCTTGAGAAAAACCACTCATATCAAAGATCACCCACAACCTTCCCCTACACAGAAGGAACGACTGTCCAGGAAAGATACACCTAGACAAAAACTACTAACATCCAACAACCAACGACCTCACTTTCAACACACTCAGTTGCCCAGTCAATTACCGCAAAGTAGCCAAACAACCATGACCTCCCCTTACGGAACAAGGAGTGTCAGCAGAAAACGTGTTATTGGCAATTCTTCAAAAGCGACGGAAGCGAAATCCAAGAAACTCCAATCGACTCATCCTGAACCACCAGAGACCTACGGCGAGGATACCTCCAACATGTACTGCGATGTCTCATCCGACGACGGAAACTGAAATGGAGAACAACCAGATTTCAACACCGACAAACCATGATGACCTCAGCGCCCGACCCGGATATTCTATGGAACCATCTCTAAACTTAAACAACGCGATGTCATCAAACTCCGGACCCAGTAGACCACTGGGTTCGCCAGGTGACGTACATTATTTTTACAATACGAACAAATCCTCTCGTTTCTTCTTGTTACAGTGGAACATACGGGGGTATTGGCCCAACTACAACGAGCTAGAGAAAATTATTTCCGATAATCCCCCTTCGGTAATCTGCCTACAAGAGATGATGACAGATAAGGTATCAAGATTTCTGAAAAGCTACTACGACTGGTATTTCCTTCACCGCCCTCACCCCAATGGTAAAGGAACGTCTGCCATCGCTGTTTTAAAATCTATTTCACACAGCCCACTGACCATTCCTCAGAGCCGTATCCACGCAGTTGGTGTACGGTTAAAATCGCCCATTAATGCTGATGTTGTATCTATTTATGTTGAGCAAATGAAGTACCATGAGCTACAAGAAGAAATTCGACCATTGTTACACAATCTAGCTTCAAACGTTATTCTGGCCGGTGATTTTAATTCTAGACACTTTTCATGGGATAATCAGCAATCTAATAAAAAAGGTGACATTCTTGCCGAATGGGCGGCAAATAATGCATTAATAGCCTTAAATGACGGATCACCTACTCGTATTGACGAACATCGCGGGAGCTCCTCTGCTATTGATGTCACTTTTGTGTCAATCGCACTTGTTCACCGCTTCCAATGGGCTGTAGAAAATGATCCTGTGGGAAGCGATCATATGCCAATAAAAGTTGGTCTTGATTCCCCTATTCCGAAACATCTCACGTTCAAACGATGGCTGCATCAAAATGCTAATTGGGAAACCTTCGAGAAGATTCTGAACAGAAGTATACCTGCTAGAATGACCCTCAACGTTGACGAAATCACTGAAAAAATACTCCAAGCTGCCAAAACTGCCATACCTACAACCAGTCAGAAATGTGGAACCAAAAGTGTTCATTGGTGGAACGACCATGTTAAAATGGCAATAAACGAACGACGAAAAGCTCTTAGGAAAGCCAAAAAGCTACCCGACAATGACCCTCGAAAAATAGAAGCGATGTCCCTTTTCCGACAGAAACGACAACAGGCCAGAAAAGAAATTGATCTTGCTAAACAACAAGCATGGCAAGATTTTGCCAGCAGCTTCAATCCTCAAACTCCAATATCACTGATGTGGAAGAGATTCAACTCGCTATGTGGTAAAAGGTCCAATAAGCCAATTGCGCTTACTGTTGAGGATGATTTTATTGATGACCCAACACAGATTGCAAATAAATTCGCTGACCATTTCGCGAACGCCTCGTCGTCAACTAACTACACTACAATCAATAACCCTGCAGAAGTGTACCAAAACCAAACAGGTAACCAAGCCAACAATCCACCCTCACTTGATCAAGAATTCTCACTGAGTGAGCTATTTCGAGCTCTAGATAAATGTCACGGCACATCGGTAGGACCTGACATGATAAGTTACTCTATGCTTAATCATTTGCCTCTGCATTGTAAACAATGTTTACTCGACTCATTCAACGATCTTTGGAAGAAGGGAGATTTTCCAGAACAGTGGCGTATTTCAACGATTATCCCGATCCCTAAACCATCAGAAGGACAAAGAAACTTAAATTCATTTCGCCCAATTGCTTTAACGAGTTGTATAGGCAAGCTGTACGAACGAATGATTAATCATCGATTAACTACCCACCTAGAATCTAATAACCTCCTTTCCAGTCGACAGCATGGGTTCCGTTCTGGACGAGGAACTTCAACTTATTTTAGCGATTTGAGGGAGATACTATCGAAGATTGAAGAGGGACATGACCATGGCGAAATTGCAATTCTTGATTTAACGAAAGCGTATGATAGGGTGAAACGATCAACAATCCTAAATGAAGTCATCAAACTGCAACTTGGGAGAAATATGAATGAGTTCATTAATAGCTTTTTATCTGATCGCAAATTTCGAGTGTGTGTTGGTGGTAGTATGTCTGATATGAGATATCAGGAAAACGGAGTTCCTCAAGGATCGGTGATAGCTGTTACACTTTTTCTATTGGCCGTTGATCCTATAAAAAATCTGAACCTAAAAGATACATCATTCCTAATCTACGCAGATGATATTGTACTTGTTTGTATGGGTAAAAAGACTGCAATCATCAGGCGCAAGCTACAAAAAAGCTTAGACGAAGTTTCGAGTTGGGCTAGAAAATCTGGGTTTGAAATCAATGCTCGGAAAACTAAAACGCTTCATTACTGCAAATTGCGAAAACATAAAGGATGGAGAAATTTACCTGAGTTATCCATAAACACAGAAATCATTGACAGAGTTAAATCCGCACGAGTGTTAGGAGTATACATAGATAGCAAAGGAACATTCCGACGACATGTTGAAGAAACAAGAAGGGAAGTTAAAAACCGGCTTAATTTTCTCGCTTCATTATCAAGGTATGGGTGCAGAAAGACATTATCGCAAATAGGCACTGCTGTTGTACTATCAAAATTGTTCTACGGCTTGGAACTCTACAGTATGGGTAACTTTCAACGCTTAGAACCGTGTTATAACGCAATATGGCGCATCGCTTCAGGGGCATTTAAAACATCTCCTGTTATCTCTTTGGTTGTTGAAAACGGTAAACCAGATTTTTTAAGAGCTAGTACAATATATTTAATTTCAAGGGCTATTAAAATTTCCGAAAAAAGAAACCAACGAAATTCAAAAATTCTAGAATGTGCCAATAACATTTTCAACAACTTGACTGCAAAAAATCTTCCCCAAATCCTCCCCGCAGTTCGTGTTGGTCCGAGACCTTGGAACTCCACAACTCCACAAGTCGATTGGAGTATGAAAAAATCTTTCAAAGTCGGACAACCAGCTTTCCAAGCAAGGCAATTGTTCAACACCATTGTAGAAACGAAATATCATCAACATGAAACTCTCTATACTGACGGATCGAAATGCGAGGATAGTGCAGGATATGCAGTGGTTGGAATCGATTGGCATTCGTCAAAACGGGTCCCTCAACAGTTCTCGATATTCTCAGCAGAAGCTGCAGCTCTTTTAGAAGCAACTAAAAGTGCACATTCATCTTCAGAGACGGTGGTCTTTACAGATTCAGCCAGTTGTTTACAAGCTCTAGAAAGTGGTCAATCTCAAAATCCGTACATTCAAAAAATAGAGTTGATCTCAGTACAGAAACCAATTACATACTGTTGGATACCTGGTCATTGTGGGATTAAAGGAAACGAAATGGCGGACATCAGAGCTAACGAGGGTAGGGCAGGTGAATTTCGTTCAATACCAATCCCTGCATCGGATGTAATAAAATGGGCCAAGCACGAACTACTACGAATTTTCCGAACAATGTGGTTTGGATTGAGGAACAACAGTCTAAGGAACGTTAAACAAGACACCGAAGTATGGAAAGATCGAAGTAACCGCCGAGAACAAGTGGTGCTAACCAGATGCCGCATAGGTCATACTAGGATCTCCAAAGAACATCTCTTCGACAAATCAGACAACACATGCCAGACCTGTGATGTCGAGAATTCCATCGAACACATCATCACAAATTGTTCAAAATATGATGAAATTAGGGAACAGTTAGGGCTTTCGAACAACATTAACTTTGTACTGAATAACAATGCTCAAAATGAGGATAAGATTATTAAGTTTTTGAAAAAAATCCAAGTTTATGATAGAATATAAAATGTTAAATAGATTTAAGTTTGCAGGGGAAGAATGACCTTAGACGTTAAATTCTCCTCTAAATAAATAAATTAATAATAATAATAATAATAATATCTTATTTAAGATTTAGATTCAGATGTCAAATTCAGATTTCAGATTACGCTTTCAGATTCAGATTCAAATCAAGATTTCAGATTCAGATTTCAGATTCCAGATTCAGATTTAGATTCAGATTTCTGATTCAGATTCGAATTTCAGATTCAGATTTCAGATTCAGATTTCCGATTCAGATTTCAGATTCAGATTTCAGATTCAGATTTCCGATTCAGATTTCAGATTCAGATTTCAGATTCAGATTTAAGATTTCAGATTTCAGATTCAGATTTCAGATTCAGATTTCAGATTCAGATTTCAGATTCAGATTTCAGATTCAGATTTCAGATTTCAGATTTCAGATTCAGATTTCAGATTCAGATTTCAGATTCAGATTTCAGATTCAGATTTCAGATTCAGATTTCAGATTCAGATTTCAGATTCAGATTTCAGATTCAGATTTCAGATTCAGATTTCAGATTCAGATTTCAGATTCAGATTTCAGATTCAGATTTCAGATTCAGATTTCAGATTCAGATTTCAGATTTCAGATTTCAGATTCAGATTTCAGATTCAGATTTCAGATTTCAGATTCAGATTTCAGATTCAGATTTCAGATTCAGATTTCAAATGCAGACTTCAGATTCAGATTTCGAATTCAGATTTAGATTCAGATTCAGTTTCAGATTTCAGATTTCAAATTTCGGATTTTATATTTCAGATTCAGATTCCAGATTCAGATTTAGATTTCAGATGCATATTTCAGAATCAAATTTTAAAAAAAATTGAATTCAAATTTCGATCCAGTTTGCAGAATCAAATTCAAGAGAAAAAAAATGGCAAACCCTGTTAAAAATTCAAAATTTGTTTTAGTGTTAACATTTTGCAAAATTAATACTCACAATCGACAGCAGTCGACGCATCGCAATCTCGTGACTCCAGATGCATTCGCATCCGTCGAATTCGTCGCTCATCTTGATGAAAATAAGTCGTGTCTCGTTTTACACCTTACAAAATAAGCATCAACCTTTGAACGATTCTCCTGAAAATATAAAAAATTAAAATTCTTGAGAATTTTCAGAAGAAAACTTTCACGTATCAAATGTAACCTTTCACCAGCGAGAACGTAACGGAAGAAAAGGGGGACAAATTGATTAGCTCGTGCCAAACTTGAAGAGTCGAAGCTACCTGTCGGAAAACGGCGATTGAGATGAAAGCACAGCCAGACCGAAAACAACACAATAATAACCGCACTTCCCAGCTGCTCAGATCGACTCAAAGCGACTGCTGTTCAAACACTTACGTGTAGCTCCAGCATTCGCTCGCTATCGGCTGCTCGCGGGGTTGTTTTGTCATATTCAATTCTGGTTTAGATCGAAATGCTTGCGAGTGTTGTGTTTTTTTGCACCGCAAAAATCCGCTCTTCACTCCTCAAGCCACACAACTATAATACGTGATGTTTGAATGAAACTTCACCCATACTTGATAACAAGGTTGATTGCTCGTTGTTGTTGGCAGTACTTAATAGTGAGTTTACAATATATGTACTGATAAGAGCTTCAAAATTGAATGACTTGTGCCACCTACGCAAAAAACATATCGATTGTAATATTTCGGACTTTTGCAGTGTCTTATTGTTTCACCTATAGATGATTATGTCATCATGCTCTAAGTCTGCGAGAGCTGTGAAAGTTGATAGACGCTAATAGATTTCTGATTATGATTCACATAATATAACGTTTGTCATTGAACTACTGTAACAGACTGCAAGGTTTTAAGAGCTTCCCCCTTTGGACACAAAGAATTTTCATCATCATTGATCTCGAAATGAAAATCCCGTTGTGTAGCGAATCTAGTCAAGCGCATGATGTCAACAAAGATCAGCCCTGATAGGCAGGAATACCAAATGCTTAGTCTGCCACCTTTTTCTTCAGAAAAAAACATCGGTTTGGCGACGTATCCGGTTGTTATTTGTTGCCCCAATTTCCTCGGACATGAAAACAATATTGTTCCGTGAGACGTTTAACAAGTTTTTTTAACTCTCTTGGCAAAGGTAACAAAAAATAAATAAAAACACTGGTAGATGGATTAGTGGCGACTGATGGTGGAGAGTGGGGCAGTGATTTTAAACTTGATGATGTCCCAATTTGAAATCTCGACTGTCTGGTCCAGTTTGAAACTTACCCAGAAGTTGACCGACGAAAGCAGGTCCTTAGACACGATAATATCACTTATTTCCTAGCCCCTTTCCGAAGAAAGTCTTCGAAAGAATTAAAAATTTCTTGCAGC